>NC_135860.1:22396394-22696394 GCF_031162955.1 Sander vitreus | reverse complement strand
ACATCCTAGGGCTGGAAACCTGTACTCCAAGCAAAGGAAGATGGGGAACACAAGGTTATGAAAACCTCTTGCTTCACATTCTGTCCAAACTATTTGCTTGTGGGCAGCTAACAGAATTAGACCCTTAACCTGTTTTTTGGTCCAGACCTGAAGGTTATGAAAACATTTGCAGTTTTGATGTGATCCAAACGTAGAGCTGATGTGCATGTGTCATTTGCAGTTGAAACATTTAGTTTCCATAGTTCTAATTCTAGTTTGGAGGCACTGTGGATTGTGCGGCAGTGGATGAATAAATGTATTGTGTATGAATGTATTCTTTACAACATTGAGCCCGTAACCCTTTGAGACCAAAGTATAAATAAAACTATGGAAACACTCAGAAATCAGACAAATTACAGGGTACTGAAGGATGCATCTGTAAACCAAACTATTTCAAACTATTCAGAGTGTGGTTATTCTGTGTAAAGAGAAAATACAGCAGATTTTTATTACCTGAAGATAAATGATTTCCAGTTTGTTGATTGCATTTGATTGGCTGGGTAAAACTATCCCAAAACAAAGTTTGTGTTCTTTCCTAAATCTGACTTTCTGATTGTATACCATCTACTGAATCGTGCCGGTTTCCTTTGCAGTTGCATGCAAACACAGATAGGAGAAGAAGATGTGGTACACTGTTGTGGTACACAAATGTGTGTACACTGCAACTGTACAGCACATGCACAGTCATGACATGCATCTATTAATCCAAACTTAAGTGTCTCATGTAATATAAAACCAGACATATCAGCTCTGGAATGTGTTTAGTTGGTCCGCTCTGTTTTGTCTGAGGCCTAAACGATTTTGATTGGAAGTGTTCATAATTTATTAAGCAAACTCAAAAAGAACTCACTGGCAACACACAATGACCATGAAGCACTCAACCCGAGCGAAAAACACCCACCCAATGATGTTTTGGAGATTTTGGCTGACCTTCCAGACCAAAGAGCTGTTTATCTTAAATGTTAGGAAACAAAACCATTTGTGTTTGCTTGAATTATCCCTGATTGGAGCCAGATATAACAAATTAGTTGCTAGAAAAATGTTTCTCGTTAAAGGTGAAATAACACATTAGATAAAGTTCCATTGTTTTATCCCTCTATCTCTGTTTATTGATACCAATCTTGTAGAGCTATTTGATATACCTGTCAAAGCAAACAAAGAACAAAACACACACACATATATATATATATATATATATGTTGGGATCAAGCTGACAGAAAAATATGTATTCTTTGTGTGTGGTTTAATACTGCTGGCTTGAGAGGACAAGAGAAGTTGGAGAGATGACATATATAGATATGTCTGTCATCTTTTCATGTGGAATTGAAAATGTGTGTGTGGAGCTCACACTGTTACAGCTCACAAAGAAAGCTCCTTTCATGGACTTGTGAAACACACAGGATCAAATAGCTCGTCAAAAGTCAAATTATTTGATGCAGTTGATACGTGTGTACACAAAGAATATTCAGTAACAAGACAGATGAGAGGGAAACAATTTTTTAGGATAATTTACACAAATCCAAAAATCAGTCAGCTTTGCTTGAGTTATCAAAGCCAGATAAAGCCCCAGGAATGTCTTCCCCACAAAGAACAGAATGTATGGGATTCTGGCATATTATCTGGAAGTCACAGTATATGTCTACAACATATTAGAACAGTTTCCCTTTTAACATCAATTAGCTGGTCTCACTAACCACTTGTCACATTCCTGTCTCTTCATTCCAATATGAGTTCATGAGTCTCAAATATACTGTAAAACAATGTATTGTTTATTAATTCCATGCAGTCATTTATACCATGCCAAGAGAATGATGTCTGTCTAAACATTTCGCTAATGATCTACATCACACTTTCATTTGATGGCAGTAATAATGATGATGCCCTCTGTAATTTTCTTTGATTGATTGATTCAGTTTGACATTGTGCATTTATTTTGAAGAATAATTAAAACAATTTGAACATGGCTATGAAAACCACAATTTTATGAAAATGATTGTTTAGGGCTGCTTTGGCTGAGGAAGTGCACGTGTCAGTTTTTGTAGCTGTAGGCAATCATCAAAATTGCTCTCAGCAAAACTACCCTGCTTACATAAAAATGTATAATGTATATATTTATTTTCATTTACACATTTAATCTATTTCATTTATCTTAATAATCTATGTGGCAGCCAACCAGGAGCCGGGCAAAACTTTTTTTTGTTAAAACAGTATTTCTTGAATCATGACTTCATGCTATGCAGTCATGATAGACAATAATAAAACCTACCATAATTTAATACATACACAAAGTTTGCCTTTATTATTCTATGGTTTCTATGAATACCATACAGAAAACCACAATAATAACAGATCATTGCAGATTTATTCTGGAAAAATGTTCCACTGCGGTACTGTCAAAACCACCTGATGTTAATTCTTATTCAACAAAGAATGCTTGGCCATTAACTTGTGGTTCTTCCCATGCTTCTTGGTTGATTTGCATCTTTGTTTTGTTGTCTTGTTGGGTTATACTCCTTTGTCCTTTGCTGGAATCCATTGTTCTCTGTAATCTATTTTGTGGTAGCATAACTTTCTGTGACTATCTTGTGACCAAGTGGAGGACTTAGAGTGAGAGAGAAAAGAGACACATAGTTTGACTGGAGCAACCTGAGTCTGCACATGTGTGCAGAAAGGTCCCCATTCTAAAAAAGAAAACCACACACTCTGTTTCCCTTACAAGTCTATTGTATTTAAACCTTTGAGGCTGGCTATACCGTGACTTCCGATTGCTATGTCAAACAAACACAAACTGATATAATGTCTAATGGCCCTGACACACCAACCCGATAATCGGCCGTCGGACAGTCTGGCGAGGTCAGTGACTCGAGTCTGTTCGGTGTGCTCCATGCCGTCGTCCGTCCAAGGGGCCGTCTGCCTTCATTTTGGCTGATTTGACATGTTGAATTGGAGGGCGGGCAGTCGGACTCAATGACCAATCTGATTGGTGGAGCGCTAAGCGGGATGAGCGTGACGAACGCCTCTCAATATCTGACGAAAATCTTTTAAACTGACCTTTGTCGATCTGAAATGAAGACAGATTCAGCAACTGCATGGCCTATTTCTCGCTTAAAATGTTTTCAGAAACATGTTTCAGTGAACTATTTTCGTAAAATATGAGATCGTATTCCGAACGAGCCGCCATTATGGCCGGCTGGAGAAGTCACACCCACGTGACGCGATCGTCATTTCCAGTTTTCATTTTAGCGCCGCCTGCTGTTATGGAGACGTGTTACGTCTCGCTCACGCGCAGAACGTACGCTCAAGTCGGCGTCGCTTCGGTGTGTTCTAAGGCACTTTTTGGACCTCAGGAAGCCGACTGATCAGTCCAACTGCCTTTTCTGCCAACAGTCGGCCTTCAGGTTGGTGTGTCAGGGCCTTTAGAGAAGACGTTTACCCTTTGAGGAAGTGTTGCAGGCTGAGTACAATATATCCTGGGCTGTTGTTCACTGAGCTAAAACCGCCCATCCTAATATGCATCTAATCATCAGTAAGCCTGGCAATAGTTACAATTTATCACAGGCAAAGTCGAGTTTGGACTGAGTTTAAGGAAGAAACAGATGAATGACTAAGACAATTTACTGTAAAAAGTTCCAGATTATCAGTGTTGCAAAACTTCAGGGACATACCATCCTGAATGTACCTATCCTGGACGAGCACAGCTAAGAGGCATAACTCTGACAAAGGAAGTGGTTTTCAGGCCTACACACTGAGGTTAATGCCTTTAAACCTCTACATGTGTCAGTGATTGTGGTTTAACAGGGACGGCCCAGTTGGCTCTGAACAAACACTCAACGATGTTGCCATGCTTTAGCCTCCTATTTGACATGACACTGGGATTATTAACATGCCGAGGAGGAGGAACCAATGCTGTATGGGTGGTGGTGAGCAGAGTGAGAAACTAAGAAAGTCAAGTGTAGGTTAAAACCATTTCTTTAACATCTTTAAAGTAAAACACAAAATCTTCTTTGTGTACCCCAAACATATGTCCTTTCACCTATCTATCCAACATATGTTACCTGAGATAACCTTTTGACTTTCATGTCACTGGGACATAATTTTGCAACCTTTTTCTGTTGTGGTAAAAAGGTCAATTACTCATGAATGAGTGAATCACTCATCCATGTCCATCATGTAAAAGGCAACACATGCAAACATTCTCTCACATCTCCCTCTGTCACAGTCAGGACTTAATGGGAGACAATGGAACATGGGAGTTTCTGTTACTGACAGTTCAGAAGTCAGGAACATAGTGTGTTTCTGTGTGCAATGATTGTGCCGTCTGGATGTACATACTGTACGTGGTCATGGAACTAGATGAATTACTTATACTTTACACTATATACTCTTTATTGATCCCCCATGATGAAATTACAATTTACACTCTGTTGTTATTACACACTACAAACAGGCCTGAATTATATACACACACATACTCAGGTCCTATACATGCACTAATGGAGAGATGTCAGAGTAAGGGGGCTGCTGAACAGGCGCCCTGAGCGGTTTGTTCTGAGTTTGTTGCTTGAACAAGTTAGTTCAATTGAAATGTATTATATCATCATCAAATTCCAACCAAAAGACACCAAAAGAAATAGGAAAGACAGAGAAGGGGAGGCTAAAGAAGAGAGACAAGAAAAAAAAGGCAAACTCTATTAGGCTTAGCAACCAGGCTAATTACTGCGAAAGAAGACAACAAACAAAGCTTTTAGTCAACAGCAAAACTGTCAAACACATGGGAGTCAGAAAACAGATTGTGCTTCTTTGTGTGTTTCACATTTTTGAAGAAGTGGCAAAAAACGCAGATATTCCTGCTGGCAGAGCTTGGAAGGGACCTGTCCCTCTGGATTTCCTGGTCGGACAGAAGCTAGATATGATTACCCCTGCGGAAAGCTGAGGGGACTACACTCCAATTAGACTGAACTGCTGCTGGCTTTGATAGCTCTCATTAGGAGAGGCAGATGGAACTGATATGTGTGTGTGTGTGTGTGTGTGTGTGTGTGTGTGTGTGTGTGTGTGTGTGTGTGTGTGTGTGTGTGTGTGTGTGTGTGTGTGTGTGTGTGTGTGTGTGAGATGTTCATTCAAAAAACCTCATCCTGGACATTGCCACAGTTTTTCAACAATGCTAAAAGCATACATTCGTAGAAATCTAATAAAATCCATAAATTGTTCTGGTGGAATGTTGCGGTGCAATGTATGGTGGGCATGTCACAGGAAGCAAATGAAAACCACCCACGAAAGACAGAGAGCCCAGTGTGTGTGTGTGTGTGTGTGTGTGTGTGTGTGTGTGTGTGTGTGTGTGTGTGTGTGTGTGTGTGTGTGTGTGTGTGTGTGTGTGTGTTTGTGTGTGTGCATTCGATATGAGCACATGTGTAAGTTACAGCAAGTAGCCAAAATAAATCAAACAAACAAAATCTGCGATAAAAGCAACACAATGATTTTGTTTACTTGTGTTCTAACCAGTGTGTTGATATTAAACCTGTAATGGATGCATGACAGGAAATAACTCACCATTATCATTAATGTTGTTTTATACAAATATTTGTTCTTTCCAAATTTGTTAAGTATATTTTGTATTCATGACGAGGAAAACATTCAAATCCAGCACGCAATTACCATCACTTTAACACACAAAAGTCAAATGTCGGATTAAGAAAACTAAAGCATGTTTCAAGTGTAAGCAATACTTTGTAACAGCAGTGCCAATGAGAGTAATGTGCAGCAGGTGCTGGTTTCAGGATGACCTCAGTCTGTCAAGAATTTCAAATAAATATCAAAATGCAGATAAAACTCCCCTATCAGCAAGAAATAAAGAGTACATTATTACTGTAAATGAAACAATGTTAGGAACAGGAACACTATTACAGCCAGCGTGAAGTGCAACTGTATGTAGCCAGTACCTGAAACATGTACAGTGTTGTGCACACTGTTTTTGGGATGGGTGCTGTGGTTAAAATGATTACATTAGTAGTAGTTCATGACTGCTTTCCTTTACCTCAGTGATGGAAACAGAATATGATCTCATTGGCAACAGTGAACTCACAATACCTTTTGTCTTGCCTTTTTAAACCAAATGTTTCTTTGTTTTGTTTTTTTACATTTTCATCCTAAAAATCATGAATTCTTTACAATACTGCCAAACTGTTACAAAGCACACACTGGTCTTAGGTGTGTGTGTGTGTGTGTGTGTGTGTGTGTGTGTGTGTGTGTGTGTGTGTGTGTGTGTGTGTGTGTGTGTGTGTGTGTGTGTGTGTGTGTGTGTGTGTGTGTGTGTGTGTGTGTGTGTGTGTGTTTACCCTTTCCTTTTGTCAAAGTATTGCATGTTAAGGCAGCATTTCCTCCATTTTACTCCAGAAATGTAGTATTGCTCTACACAATTCTCACAAGAGACAGGTTTTAAATGGAATGGTCAAAATTGTTGCAGCAGAAGCCAAAATGTCCTGACCTTCTGACTGTCTCTAGTATGGGTCAACCTCCAATGATCCTCCCGCTTGAATCCATCCTACAATTCCCACAATGCCAGTCAAGCCACAAGTCAAGTCATGCCAGCCACAGAACAAATTGCACAAGTATTTTTTAGACAGCTGTGCGTAAAATCGGAATGTTAAAAGAAGTTACAGCTCTTTGAATCTCTAAATCTACATCTGTGTGTTGCTGAAACATTGATGGTGTCAGCCAGGCCCTAAATACAGGATCCCACTGAAACAGAATTCCCAGTCTCAACAGCGCAGGGAAACACTTTACCAGGATGATTTAACTCAAAGGAAATGAGCCGGACAGCGCAGTACGTTATTTCTCTTGCAGTCTCAATCCGCTCAGCAATTCATCATGAGCTTGAGCCACACAGCTCAGCTCAACGTTAGTTTTTCACCAAAGAATGACGTTTGGGCTTGATGCTAAGACACACAAACATCCTGATGGCCTCTCCTGTGAAATGTAGCATCAGTCACAACTACATTTAAAGGAGGAGATGAGTGAGGAGCCCAAACCTCTTAAATGCTATTTAATCACTTAAGGCAGCAGCAGTAACCATGCAATCCAGCACTTAGACTCTCCTTTGCTGTTGATCTCATCTTTATAATTGGGAAGAAGGTTGATGGATGCGTTTAATAGCTGGAGAGAACAAGAGCACTTACGAGGTTCATCAATCTCAACCTGCTT
Organism: Sander vitreus; assembly: GCF_031162955.1. Classification (NCBI taxonomy): domain Eukaryota; kingdom Metazoa; phylum Chordata; class Actinopteri; order Perciformes; family Percidae; genus Sander; species Sander vitreus. The sequence goes on along the minus strand of NC_135860.1, from coordinate 22,689,158 downwards.
GGGGTGAAAAAAGACAAGAGCCTTCTCCATATCCAAGGGATTTTGCTGCACCTTTTAAGGAGCTTTTCCCAGATGCATCGAGACAAATTGAGTCCTTTTTTTGTGGTGGGGGGTGGGGAGGACGCCAAGACTCAAAGGACGAAGAATGAGAAGAAGAGGGAGGGGAGGTGAGAGGGCGGGAGAGGTGATTGGAAGAACGAAGGGAGATAGAGAGTGAAGATGAAGATTCAAGATGGTGAGAGCTTGCTGGATTTTTTCTCTCAGGCAGGGAGAGCAGTGGATTTGAAAAGAAGCATCACATCCTTTTCCTCATGTGCTACTTTGAGTTCAGGTGTACAGTCGCAGGGAAAAGGGAAAACTGGGGACAGGCAGGAAGGAGACAGGAACAAAAGGGTAAAGGAGGAAGAGAGAAGAGACACATTTCCTGAAAAAGTTTCCACTAGGTTGATTCATTTCAAGCTTATCTACTGTCTGATCTGAAATAAGGGGTGTAACCGTGAGTCTTGGCACCTGCTGTCTTCTTTTAATTTTGTTTACAACACAGAGAACACACTTTGTAACAGTGCTCATGAAAGTGAAGATGTTTTTTTCTGTAATGATTTAACCCGCAAGCATATCGAAATAATTGATCAATCAATTGTTTTTTGTCACGTGTACAATTCCAGTGAAGGTTCTCCAATCAGCTCCTTAAACGTGTGCACGTTCGCACAGCGCCAAGCAGCGATACATATACTAACCCTTTACATGACACAAGTATAGTTGGTGTAACAAATAATGCACACACAGGTTGAGTAATGTAAATATTGCATTCTAAGCTTGACATGAAGTCCTCCTACATGAGTAAACCCATGAACATGAAGCAGCTTAGTGTTGACACTTGGCTTCATTTTCCAGCTTATGAAAAGAGATTTTGAAGTTGAACTTTAACATAACAAAAGTGTTGGTTATGTAAAGGAAGATATATAACTTTTGAAGTAAGATATATCATATTCTTACTTTTACAAATTAAAGTTCAGTTCAATTGACCGCGCTGCCTTATTTGGTCTGGTATGACCAGTAGCTTATGTTGGCTAATGTTATCACACTTTACATAGGTATTACTCCGCAACTAACACTACTATGTTTTTTTGCTGACTTCATGACGTCTTGTGCTAGTGTTACACTATATTTTAACATTGAATATTATCCTGTTATTGCAATGGTTACCCCTTTTTAAGCAACAGTTTTAGCAATGCTTTAAATCTAATCTCAGCCCAACATGGTTTTACTTGCCTATAACTGTCTTAGGGCTCTCAAGTTTTGAAGACAGGCAAGAGTGACATTCTAAATTCAAAATGTTCAATGCTTGTGCACATTCAAAATATATCTGTGTTCTCTGAGATTTGGAGGAGTCGTGATATTTGGAGAAAAATAAAGTTATAATAGTCACTATATTTCCGAAAATAATCTACCTGCACCATAGTCTGCTGTGCATTACGTGATTGCTCTGCTGATACGGTAGATCTCAGACCTTCTGACAGACACAGAGCCCCGTTTGGGTCTCTGGTCTCTGAATGAGCGAACGTTTAGGGAAGTGTCTGTACGCTGCTCTATGCTTTTTTTTTCATTGGTTGTTGCGTTAAATCTTACCCAGATACACTAGTGCTAGCTATTGGCTATTGTGTAGCCCCTTTCTTTTTTTTGATTGGCTGATAAGTAGCAGGCTCAACTAAGAACTCCAGGGGAGACGCGCTTGATTCCTGCTGGATCCATAGTGAGAGCGGCGCGCCAGAGAAATGTTGGGCACTGCGGCATATTAAATATATTATAAATAGTTTTTCCGCGTGAGAAATACAATGTGTGGCGGGAGTGCGTGACAAAAGACCGAAATGAGAGCCCTGCACTGTCTGCTGGCTAAACATATTCATGTGGACAACACATGAAGACGGTGTGTCTAATTCACTCATAATCCTCTCACAAGGAATAATTCATGCAATCCTGTATTCATAGAAAAGTAGAAACTCTTTATCCCTCTTTTCCACTTCATGTCAACACTTGCTGCATAAATTAAATGCATCCCAGTCTGGCTGGCCGTCAAGTTCCACATTACTCTGCGCATAGCTCCCCTCCTCTGCTTTGCTTAGTTAAGAAATAATATGACTGTGATGATATGAATGTGACTATTTAAGAGTAAGTGCTGAGGTATTGACAGAGAACGAGAATGATCCTAATCTAATTTTCTTGGTTATACATCCGCAGGTCAACATCTTAATGATACCTTTGGTTTTGAAAATTAGTTTTATCCAGGGAGGTTTTTGGTACATTCTGAATTATACTCTTTTACACGCATGAGGTGGGGGGTGGGCGGGTTAACGAAGGAGGTTATGGGGGTAGCAGGAGGAGAGAAAAACCGGGACAAACACCTGCTTGCAATTTTGCAGAAAAAAAGAAAACTTCAATCTGGGCTCGGATGGATGGCTGGCTGGCTGGCATAGGAACACGGCATTGTTTTCAGATCAATCTGATATTAAGCCTACATAAATGCCAAGTGCTCTGGAGAACTGGCCAAGTGTTGACATTTTTGACTCATGGCCAGAGGCCCTTGTAGGTAGGGCTACTCTAAAGCAGAGAAATGTGATAAATGTCTTTAACAACTTATATACCATTGGATATTCAGCTCGTCCATATGTACATTCCAGGCAAAGCTCAGTGTCATAAAATATCAAAAGAAGACAAGCTGTCTATGCCACTGTTTGGGTGTTAAAAGGTCAGATGGGATTTAAAATGGGTGGGGTGAGGGGTCGCCACAATAATAGACTTGTTTAACCGTCCCATTGGGACACTGAATCCAGTCAAGTATGACAGATTAAAACTCCATTGTCTCTGTGAATCATGTTGACACTTTCTATAATTATGGAAATATCTTTGTTTAATGTTCTGCAACTTCTTAAAAACATAGTTCTTTACATAAAAGGGTGATTAGATTTATAGATTGCATATCAACAGAGTGGTCACACTGGGTATTCAACCACTAAAACTATGAAGGCGGTCATTTCATCTTCCACATTCAATTACATAACATTCCATTTTTGTGAAATCTGAAAACCAGTTTTGATTTCACTAACTCGTCCTCTGAGCTTAAACATTTTTTTCAGCCGCGTGCGGTTGAGTGTCTGTATGAGTTTGTTTGTATATGTATTAGGGGTGGAACAGTACATGTATTTGTATTGAACCGAAACGGTACGGGCATCTCAGTTCGGTACGTGAATTTACACGGAGAATACACGGTATAAAAATAAATAAAACTTGCATGCAAATTAATTAATGTAATGCAAAACCAATGTAATGCGGAACTGCTGTTACGCGGGTTCTAGGGACACCTAATCTGTAGCCCCACCTTAGCTCTGAAGCTAGCCGAGCTCCGCCTACATGCAGTTTTTTGCAGGTCGACGGTCCAGTGAGTGAGTCAGAGATAGTAGCATTAAAGGACGAGTATGGCGAGTGGTGGCGAACTTAAGATCGCAAGTTTGGGAAAACTTCGAGACTGTATGGATGAAGCCTGGAGCCTCCCATCTCATGCCAGGAGTCTGGAGATGATGTGGGTACTCTTTGTTTTCTGTTTACATCTTACTTTACACACTAAAGGCTGTTGCAGCTAGCTCAGGGGATAGACTGTATGACACTAGGTGGTACAGCCAGAGACATGCACAATATAAAAAGATTTGCCTTCTGCATTTTTGTTATGCTTTTCCCTCCATTGTATTGAACCGAACCGTGATGTCTGAACCGAGGTATGAACCAAAACGTGACTTCTGTGTACCGTTCCACCCCTAATGTGTATGTGGTTGTGGGTGCATTTATGTATCTGTGTATGTACTGTACTGATCAGTATGTGTGCATGCATGTGTTTATTCAAGCATTCAGAGCCTGCTGGAGATTTGGAGATTTGAAGCACCCCAAACCACAGTGATGTGGACCTCTGAGTCTGTACTGTCTCTCTGTCTCAGGCTGTATTCTGACTTTCTGGCCTCGTCAAGAGAGGAGATATCAAAGGACTGCCATCTGGTTCTCTCAACCGTTCCTCCCTCTGTTCCTCTGTCTCTGTCTGTTTCTCTCCCTCTGTCTTGGTTTATGTAGTAAGAAGGGATACAAGTTGAGGATTCTCTGAGCTGACTTGTGGGAAGTGATCTTGTCTTGATGTCACAGTTGAAAGGACAAAAGTATGTCACTCGCTCTCAACCAAGTATGACCAATGTAGGTAACTATTAAGTAACAATTCTCTAAATATCCAACGTTTTAGACATTTCCTTTCAATACAGAAAATAAATGGTATCTGCAGTATTCAGTCATTTTTTAGATAGTAAAGCAAAAGTATAAATACAAAAAAAAAAGTAACATGAATGAGTTTGAATATATTGACGTAGATATTGCACAAAATGGTACAGATGCTGACATCTTACCGCATTTATCCAAGCCTTATGAGCCAGGAGCCTTGCTTTTTATCCCACCGCTGGTACACAAACATTTGAATTCAATGATGCATGCACACACTCACAAACACACACACAGCTGTCAGACACAAACACACACGGTAAGATATCATCTCCACCTGGAAGCCAATCCTCCACCATCCACGTGCTGAACTATGTGCAAAGCTTTCATGGTGACTGCACTTAGTGTACATTTCTCTGGAGCTGGACCACAACCTGCAGTTTAGCCTATCTGCGACTGATAAGAAGAATCTTCCAGAACAATGCGTCCAATTATGTATGAACTGTAAGGCTCTGCAGGGTGACTGAGGAGCCGTGCAGATCTGCACACATCCACACTTATTCTTCACCGAATTTGTTGACTTTACTAGAAATTTGCGTGGAAACCGGCTGCCTTAAACTGTTTAAGTTTTTAGACAAGGTGAAACTTAACAGATCAAGTTGTATTAGCAAGACTGGTAGTTTGATGCAGTAGACAAATCAAGTTCATAAGTAGTCATTACTAATAATCATATGTAAACATGAAACTTGAAATGTAATAAATATGAAACTTTAGGCTCTACTTATGAAAACTATAGGAAGGATTCAAACTTATAAATATGTTTTTTTCTTAATAACAGTACAGTGTTAAGAAGAATGTACTGAATACATTCATTCCAGTAAAACAGAAAGGATGACAATGCATAGATTATAATGTCCAACATGCTCTGCATTAATGTTTCACCATACACTTCCTCACTGCCCAGACCCCATCAGTCCCCCGCACTCTCATCTTTAGTGTGCTTTGCCATAATACTAAAATAGTTCAAATTGTAGAAAATCCGTCAGATTGTTCACATGCACAGACCTTGTCATGGTCATTGCATTTCTGTGCGTGATTTTTATTTTTATTTTTATTCTTATGTATGTGTGATATATGTGTGTATATGTGTTTGTTGTGTAAGGTTGTCTAAGCTACTGGATCCTAAAATTTCCTTCAGGATGAATAAAGTATCTATCTATCTATCTATCTATAAGTATCTATCTATCTATCTGTCTATCTATCTATCTATAAGTATCTATCTATCTATCTGTCTATCTATCTATCTATCGATCTATCTATCTATCTAAATATTTGCAGATACACACACATGCTGTTGAAACATTTATGTTTTTATTTTTAACCAAACAAGTCAGTGCAACATATGCACAGCAGATATATTTACATAGGACTGAACAAAAATATGCTCACAAAAAACAGTAAACTGAAAAAGAAAATTGCAGAAAAAATATATAGAAAAAAAAGAGGTGCTCACCTGTCGTCTTTTCATAGTGCTTACTTCCTGATTGAAGTGGTAACAATTAAGCATTGAGGTGTTTGGCCAGGTGGCACATATGTTGGCCAATTAGCTCATGTAGTGTCATTTCATTGTTTTGAAATGGCAAACATGTGATTTTATGTCAGATTGTTGTGTCTTATGCAGATAACTGGGTTCAGTGCATTTAAAAAGTGCCATTTTGAATTGCAAAATGTGTGTAAAGCAGAAAATGTGTTTAGACTTTTGGAGACTTGAGAAGAGGTTTTGCTCTCTGTGTGTCAGTTTAAATAATTGTGCTATGCATGTCATTTTAGTGTGTTAGCAATCGGAAAAAAACTGTAACTAGGACAGAAACCGTTCAGAACACATATATTCTTCCCATGAGCCATGACCCCACCCCTCCCATACAGAAACTTAACATCCTTAGTTATCTTTACTTAATATGATCTGTGCACTGCATACTTAAGATGATTATTACAAACAACAAAACATGAAAGAACAAGTAGTGACCACTAAAAAGTTTAATTACAATTAATCTGGGTTTGCAGTGCAGCCTTAAGGAACTATGAAAACAAACACCTTTTTAGGATTATTAATGATTCATTTTTCACTGAGTTACTTGAGAGTATTCATGTCATCAGAGAGAAGGGAAGAGTGTTTATTCAGGCAGCAACAGGTTCATTCTTATGCTTAAGCCAATACGTAGAATATTTTGAGCTTTAAGAAAGCTAAGTAGTAGAAGCAAACAAGGTGCTTGGAGAAAACACACATTAAGATCCCAGGACACCATACTGGATGCTATTAAAACCACTTATTGCATTCATGACAATGTCAAAGACATGCAATGGCATGACTCTCTTTCTCTGATATCAGGAATATATACAGTACAGTATGCCCTATTAGCACATATTTCAGCACCCTGGACAGCGAATGTGTAATTAGTTACAACAGATAACAAAATCAAATCAAAAAGCTAATGTAGCATACAGTATAAGCACATTTGTTGCAATTTTAAAACATTTAAGCACACATGAAACCATTTTGACAAATCCTAGACGTGATTAGACTTCCTTGTTGGTCCATTGGAATTGACTCACATTACATTAAATTCATTCAGTGTCTGTTAAGCATGATTGTAATAAAAGTCTTTTGTGCATACAATACTTAGAATGTTGGTGCCTCTGTAAAATCGTAGTTATTTATATTGATTTATATGTTTTGAAGGGCTGTTCACGGGTGGTCAATATGCTGAGATTAATACGTTTAAAAATGTTAGAATAAAACATATTTCAGTGTATATTTTTGAATTTTAAAACAAGAATGGTAGTTTATCTTTAACCATAATTAACACTCATGCCCATCATTAATGTTGTGTGAGTCACTGGTGCGCCCTATTTTATCTGAAATCTGACACAACGCGGAGTTTTTGCTACAATCTCATCTCCGACATTAGTTGCTGTACACGGGTCTCCACACATCTTGTTGCAGACAGAGATCTATGAAGGCGTTATCAGTCGGCCCACTTACACACAGGAACACTGGGGCTCCTCATAATTCTCTGTAAATCTCTGCAAGATAAGCTGTGCTAGCTTTCCTTTGTGTGACGACAGACACCAGTATATGAGTAGAGATGAAAGGATAGTCTTTCAACACTGAACGGAAACAAACAGGCTGAAGAGCCCAAGCATATACTTCCAACCCCCTCCTCTCTCTGTTCCCTCCACTTCTCCCTCCTCTCCTCTCCTACATTCTCTCTTTCCATCAGTTATAGGGGAGTCCTCCAAGTCATCAGTCAAGCATGCACAGGATTGATGTGAGGATGTTAGCTGTTACTCGGAGGGTGCTTGAGGCTTCATTTCCATCATCTGAAGTTGCCTGGATGTGCAGTATTTCCTAAATAATTTTGTTGTTGTTTTGTTGATGTCAATAAAGCACTGTTTCACAAAATAGGAATGTTGCAAGTAATCTAAACAGATTATTATTACTTTAAGGAAATCCACTATACCACTGTCTGAACACACTGCGGAAACAGGGGACAGATAGGAGATCCAGTGCACGCACGCGCATGCGCGCGCACACACACACACACACACACACTCTAATGCACACTATCATAACAAATACTGTTGTAATGGATATGATTGTTGGTATACAATAATCATGTATAGTCACATCAGAGCAACATAGCAGCACCTAATTAGGATAAAATATATCTGGGACTTCCCTGGTGCGTGATTGCAGCACATGGCTACAGATAGTATCGCCATTTTCCAGAAATGTTGGCTGCCAACAGTAGCTGACACACAATTCAGCCAATAACACATTCTCCCATTCTTACTCACTGCACTTACTCATCCTGTTGGAAATAATGTTCATTTGGTTGAAGAATGTTTTTGTCTGGGGTTTTAAAAAACAGAAAAATCTGTGTTAGGGTTAGTTTTTGTTGTGGGTGGTTGGTATTTCTTTGTTTCATTTTTATCTTTTCTGCATTTTCCAACCAATCTTGAATTTCCTATGCAGTAGCCTTGGTCACTGCTAACTCTTCTGTTGGAGCGGGGAGATGTAATGTGGACCATATGCCCCTGTGATAAATGGAGACTCCGACCTCTTCTCATCACCTACCGGCAAATAAGCTTCACTTGGAGAGTGTAACGTGAGCAGAGGTTCACAATAATTTCCTTAGACACCCCATCTATCCTTTGTGCAGGTGCCCCAACAAACCAGACTCACCAGTGCAGTAACCCATTCTTAGTGCAAGCTCATGATCTCTTACTGACCTCCCACCCACAAAGTCAGCCATGTTTGATAGATTGCCCATGGCGGGGGAGTGTGTTTTGTTTATGTTGCTGTTGATCTAATGTTTGCCGTTGCTGGCTAATGAGAGAACCACTAAGAGAACCACTACTGAGACGAATGCACCAAATCTGAGTTTTAATTGGAATGGCATTTTATTTGCCAGTTAATTTTCTTAAAGTATGAAAAGTCAAGTAAAGTACAACAACCTCAACATTTGGACTGTAAGTACAGTACTGGAGTAAATGTACTTACACTAGTTACATTCTACCACTGGTGTTAAGTTTGTAAAAATTTAAATAATTCTTTATGTGAATGATGTACAGCCTTACGTTTTTCCTTTTTTTAATGTTTTATGCCATTATAACTGTGTTAAGACATTTAGGAGCTATTTCCACTTCTTGTCATTGGTTGTGCTTATTAATTTGAAATGCCAGACTTGCAGATAGAGTGAAAATCGAGCCCACAGTAAGTAATAATGTCATAGGAGCAAAATGGCTTGGTTTCCACAGAGGTCCTAGGCCTCACAAAAAGACCTAGGTTGCGTTGTCGGCCCAGATTTTTAAACAGCAGAACTTTTACCAACCTACCCAGTTGTTACACTTTAATGCAGGATTTCAGTGCAGGCCGATAGAATACACCCTCTTCTCCCACCCGTTATTTCTACTATTAACCTCTCATTGTTCCCAATGACCTCAAAGACATTCCCGCAAAGTCCACACTGGCTTCATTCAGTGACTCAGACAGTCTCAAGCTCTCCTGTCATGGAGAAGCTATGAACATATGACAGAAACAAGGCAAAAGATGAAAGCATGACACATCACTCCAGAGAACTTCTTTTTGCTCTGCAACGCACTGTGCTCATCAATGAAGGGCTTTGACTTCAAACAGTCGCAGTCCAGCCAGAGAATGACACACAGGAAAACAAAGCAGCACTCTGGGACTTTTGATCCTGTCAGGGTCTGTCCAATTCACCCAACAATAGTTTGAAAAAGGTTGCTTTTAACAACATACATTTGTGTTTCAGTTTGGTCTGAACACTAAGGTACCAAACATTTGCTGTCATACAACACTGTTGTACTTTTTTGTATATGCAACTTTAAATGCATGTGATCACTGAGAAATTGATTTTTAAAAATGTTTTCTCTTGAAAAGGTCAGTGAATTAGTAAAATATGTTTATTGTTCACTTTCTTCAGCAACAGGATCATCTTTTTTATTCTTAGGTTTTACTTTAGTCAAGTCATACATCTTGTCTGCAGGGGAAATAGCATTAAGCATGCTTTAGTATAAATCCAGCATGAATGAATGGAGATCTTGTTTGATTTCATTCCGAAGCAATTATCCTATTGGTAAGGAAATTACAGCTTCTAATCACAGTGGAGAAAAACAATTCAGACAGGATTACTTCCTCCCTCCAGACAAAAGCATTTAGACTGTCTGCTTGTTCACCAAAGTCTATTTAATATCCGTCTGTTTCTTACCATCCCCTGGCTGCTCTGCTTATCTGTACTCATATTTTCCGCTGTCCAGCTTCAATTTTAACAATCGACCTCAGTGTAAAAGCAAACCCACAGGACTCGAAAAAAACCAAGGAACTTTTTTTGGTTGCACCCAAACACAGAGTTCAGGTGAGCATTTCCTCTCTGTTATCTCCTTCACTTTGATTGTCATTTCTCTACAGAGCGAGCATCAGCCCAGCAGCCAGCATGGAGGATCACTCCTGGTGATGCGCCCTGCTTCCTAAATGTGGAACTGATTCAGGAAGCAGAGAGACATGGTGGTTGGCTGGTGGCGGCGTCACACTTGTTATAGAGCCCTTGGGTCTTGTGCTTGCCAACAGTAACCTTAATCAACCTCAACAATCTCAAAACCAAACTAATGCTGAATATTAAAAATATTTTTACTAAAAAAAGTCTGCACTTGCATTAAAACAGGAAATGAACTCTTTTCACCTCTTTTCCTTCTCCTCCTCAACTGTCTCCAATGTCAATAGTTGGTAGCGTTTTTCTCCTATTTTATTTGAAGGTGGTGCTTCGTTCAGTCCACCTGGTTAAGTTGTAGCTAGCGTAAGTAGTACGCTAGTGGTTTTGAGTTTACAACGTAGCAGTTAGTGTTGACTTACCACTCAAACAATGTTAACAATAAAAGCTGGTGCAACAGGCCATGTCCCAATTTGGAGAAAAGAAATATCAACACTTGCCTGGCCCTGCCTCATCTGGATGGAGCTGTATCTGTTTTGTCTCCCTCCACTTTTGCACCATGCAGACAGAGTCAACATGTATTTATGTTGTTTTGTTAAAATGAGAATTTCTGTGATATGAACCAAAGCTAACTTAAATTATTCTGTGTTCAGCATATGGATCCTCCTGGATTCTCAGGCTCAGCAAGGGGCCATACTACTGATTCCACGCATGCCTTCTCTCCAGGACACCTCCTTTCACATCACACCAGCAACCACACAACAACTCTCCCTCTGCCACTAATTTTATGTTGTGTTTGGTTTTTTCTTGCCCTCTAAGAGCTTGTCTAAATGGCTGACGTTGATGAATGCATGTAAAGGATACGCTGCAGGTAGGATATGGTTACAAGCTAAGCTGGGAGTGAGGGAGAAAGGGATGAGGGGATAAGAGGGAGGAATAGAGGGAGGCATAGTTTATAGATGGGCCTGGGGGGAGTGGTGCTGGTGTGTGGAGGGTCAGGATGTTTGTCTTCCAATGAGCCGTGACTCTGAGAGAAAGAGGAGGGGAGAGTGGGATGAGAGAGGAGAGGAGGGTGAGAAGAGATGAAGGCACGGAGCTTTATGAAGAGGGCCACAGCATCTTCATTGACAAGGCAGGAGGAGGTGACACAATGTCAATTTAAAAGGGACTTTTTAATCTGACTGTATTATTTCTGATTATGTAATGATACTGGATACTCTCTTTTTCAGTCCTTATTTAATTGTCTTTTTTATTTAAATGTTTCTTTAAGCATATCTGTACGCATGTCTGTATGTAGTTGTGTGGTATTGAGTAATAGAAATCAACACAGAGAGAGAGAGAGACACACACACACACACACACACAAACAGACAGCGGGAGAGAAAGTACACGTCTGTTTTTGGAGTGTGTGTGCCATTGCTCTGTGGGACTGTGGAGTTTTTTTTATTTGTTTTTCTAGATGGCTCATAAAATGTGTGAGTGTGGTATGCATGTTTCTCTTAGGGCACATACAGGGCAAAGGGAGTGTATCCGCGTAGATGTGTAAACAGAGCATGGCATGCAGACACACACACACACACACACACACACACACACACACACACTCATAGCCCCATGCTGAGGTGTTTATAAGTCCTGAGAGTGGAGATTCCCTTTGCACCCTGAGGGCGATCTCGTTCCAAACCAATTAAATGTGTATACACACACACACACACACACACACACACACACACACACACACACACACACACACACACACACACACACACACACACACACACACACACACTCACTTGCACACAAGAGCACACAGGAATGCTGACTTAAAAAAGTCTCTGATCATTAAACACATTTACCTAAACATGATAAGAGTGTGACATGTGGAAACAACATTCATGTCATTTTGACTTGGGGGGAAATTATTGAAATTGTTTCCACATTAAAGACACAGTAAGGCTTCAAAACTGTGTAAAGGAAAATTACATCTTTTAAGTTTTTTTTTATTAAAACAATTCAAAGAAAATATCAAAATGACACACCTGTATTTGAAGTAGGAAAAATATTAAATATGAAAGAAAAAAGTATCTTGGGTAAACTTAAAATCTATAATCATCAATTAAAGTAAAAAAAGCTGTGTCTTTATAAAATAAATGTTCAGTGGGATGCAGAGTAAACAAACAGTTAGAGGTCTTCCCCTGTAGTCATCCTGAGCCCTGACCGTCACTGTTCTCACAATTCCTGCCACCTATTCGAAGAGATTACCTTGCCAAGGATCACACACTGTGGATTAATACAGTTTTTTACAATCACTTTGGCACTAATTTCAGAACCTTGACGTCCTTTTTCAAAACTCTTGACACAAAACTCACAACCAATGATCACAATGCACATTTTTCAAAACTCTAACATTCAATTGCTTGGATACAACACACATAAACCAAAGATCATTTGTTCATTTAACAAAGATCACCTGTTCAATATGACACAACTTAACATCAAAGTACTACTATTTCAAAAGGCAATTCACACATTACATTTCAGATGATTGTCTATTCATTCCATTACAATGATCTAACTATCAATCAATACAACTACTCAAAATCATAAGTAACTGTTGCATTACTCTTACTGCATAGTTGTGAAAGTTTCAAGATAACGAGATTCATTGTCACCAATTAGCGTAGAGCATGAACCAATTAGACTACATGATCTGTGGATGTAATATTTCATCAACATTCTTTACTGTAATGTACTACTGTTTACTGTATCAGACACTGTTTCTATGCTCCCATGTACCACCTTTAAGACTGTTTACTGTACTGACAGTATTGAAAGTGCTGTGTATATATATATATATATATATATATATATATATAGCAGTTGTATATACTGCTCAGTGGCCAGTTGTACTGGACAGCTTCCAGGTATGAATGTGGAACTGTGTGAATGTGACAGATCGTCGTTGCAAATGAGAATTTGTTCTCAATCGAATTACCTGGATACTGTAAATAAAGGTACAATACAGTAAATATATATATATATATATATGTATATATATATATATATATTCGTACCACATTGGTCTGTAGTATTCTCTCTACTACTGCAGTACTTTTACAGGGATATATTTATATATAATGCCATAATGAAACATGTATCACCTATTTTGTACTATAATATTTAATGATTGTACGAACAATAACACAGTGAAACTATTGGTAGCTTGCGTGTGGGTGATCTAAAGTAACGTTTCAATGGTATTTCACAAGAAATTAGTTTTTTGAACCAATGATTGTGCAAGTGCAATATTTCTTTAAATGCACAATGCAATGTTTTGAACATTGGATAGCCTGTGTTACAAGTGATGACCGTTTTGAGTTTTGTGTCTAGAGTTTTGAAAAATGAAATCAAGGTTCTGAAATTAGTAGCAAAGTGATTGTAAAAAACTGTAAAACAGTCCTGTAATTTAGCTGTACCAAAGATTAACCTAACATTTCTAATTTGTGCTTTTTTTCACTGAGAATGTTACAATAGCCTATATTAGAAATGTCATAAATCTTAGGTGAGCAGTTTGTTTTGCCAGCTGTGCATGTTTACTGTAAATACTGTAATTTGGCATCAGTTGGTGTGTGTGTGTGTGTGTGTGTGTGTGTGTGTGTGTGTGTGTGTGTGTGTGCGTGCGTGCGTGTGTGTGTGTGTGTGTGTGTGTGTGTGTGTGTGTGTGTGTGTGTGTGTGTGTATGTTAAGCACAATACATTGTGTGTCTACATTGTTTGCCTGTGTCATCACTATAGTGGTGTTCATGCAAAATAAATGCCTTGCGTTGTTTTTCCAAGGCGCCCTGGCACCTGTTATCCACTAACTCAACTTGGTTCAGTGTATTTGTTTACCCAGTTGCTGATGAAAACAATACTGGGATGTGTTGCTGCGTTACGACTCCAGACATATTTAATGCAGCGGGTATTCCTCCAAGAGCGTGTACATTCTCGGTGTGTGTTCTCTTGTACACACATAGACTTGTCCTTGCATAGCAAAGAGGTGTTCAGGATCAACTGTATGGGCTAATATTCCTGTTCAGAGTTGTTATGACACAGCTGTAAATGAGATATAGATAGAGGAAGGAGGCAGCAGCTTGATAGCGAGATTGTAATCCAGAGAGAGGTAAAGCTCGACCCAAAGTCAGCGTCATCCACACTGCTGGGTTCAGCAAGGCTATGTTTTTCCGTTCTCATGCAACACCTCTCCACACACCAATAACTCTCCACTACTTAACTACCAGCACTAAAACATCTCTGCTTAAATAGGTGGAAGACAACTCCTTATACTTGCACACTGAGAGCGAGTATCCGTCTTTATGGCCTGTCTCCTCTCAGATTGTTATCCAATGGGGTCGGGCTCTGTGGGATTTGATCTGCAGTTACTAAAAGTTTCTCACAAATATCTGCTCTGTAATAACTGAACTTAAGTCAGTCGCTATGTGACTTACGCTATGTTGTCATCACTCACTTTGGCACAGAAGGATGTTGTGGGTGTTTGATTTATATGCAGACACATGCCATTTCAACTTCCCCCATCCCTCTCTGTCTCTTCCTGCATTCCTCTTCTCTTTCTGAGCTTTCTGTTCTGTCTCCCACTCTTTCTCTTTCTCTTTCTCTTTGCTTGTGTCTTTGATTAAACATTGTTAAGTTGTGGCTGTGGAAATCAGAATGATTCAGAAATTGTGGAGTAATGTAAACAGCATGGATATTAGTGCACTTTTTATGACATATAAATGTTCCAATTGGTTTAGTGCTTAAAAATTCCAACAGTCTGATGTGGAAGACATTTCACAACTAAAACAACATTAAATCCAGCTTTTTTAGAGTAAGCCACCTTTTCTCAGAGGAGCCAGGTAATGCTCCTTAGTATCTCTGGTGTCAAATAGTGGTTCTTCCTGGTGTAAATCCACGACCATTGCTGTAGACCAAAAGAAACCATAAATCCTCCTTAGCACAGAGCACAGATGGAGAAAAACATCTTTTATCTCCCAGAACCAAATATACACAAAACTACAGCAGCAGGGAATCAAGCCACTATCCTCATCTTGAAAAAATGATTATAGCCTAATAACTTTGATTTAACACCTTATAATAAACACATCAATCTACTAATTCACTGTCGGGCCAAAGCTGATGGCAGCTATTTGTTCTGCCGTTTGTTTTTGTTAAATGATAGACTGTTTCACCATCAACATACTATTCACCACTAATCAGGCTTCAGAAAAGTTATATGGTGGACTAAGAGTGGTGTAAATGGAAAATGGAGAAGGCAATAGAAAAGGAAAGCAATGCTTCATGTGGCAGAGCATACAAGAAGTTGTGTTTGGTGTGAGCCACAGTGAATCAGCAAGCTGTTGTGAACCGTGACTGCTGCAGAACAGCATCAATTATCTGTCAGCTGTTAATCTATTGTGGTTTTTTTAGTGTGAGCGTATGATTATATATATTATATATCATTCATCTCTGCATTGTAATGTTTATGCTATAGCTTGTAAGGCCTACACACACACACAGACACACACATGTTAATAATTTGAAAATTCTAGTAATTAAAATGAGTCATCTATTATGATGATTGGTGATATCCACCATATCCTGTGTGTGTGTGTGTGTGTGTGTGTGTGTGTGTGTGTGTGTGTGTGTGTGTGTGTGTGTGTGTGTGTGTGTGTGTGTGTGTGTGTGTGCTCATGCGACTCCACCCCCATGCTTTTGGTAGCTCACCACAGTTTTTCTGTTCAATTAGGTTATATTTCCCAAGGTAATTTTGATGCATGATTATAATACATGTACATTGTACTAAAAGGTAAGTGGTATCTCCTGGTGTGAACCATCGGAGCCAACTCACTGCAGTCACGATTAAGGATGGGAATATCTACTGCCAGACAAATCATCCAAGTACAACAAACCTGTCCATATAACTCACATCCAAGCACAGTCCCTCAGCGCCCCCAATTCTGTGCTGCATTAGCCGTTCCCAACAGCCAATCCCACGTCGCGTGACGGTCTATGTCCAAAGACGTTTGAACTTTGAGCTGGGTGAGAGTTCTTCTGAGGACACAAAGATCCACTTGATTGAAGAAATGCTCTATGCCAAGGTTTTTGACAAACACGTTTTCCAGTCAGGGTCCAATCAAAGGAAATTCAGCCTCATCCAGGATCTCAGACTCATTCAGATGCATTAGGACTCATGTCATTTAGGGACTGTGCAGAAAACCTTTTTAGGTTCGGACCTAAAGGTTAAGACACTGATACACACATTTAAATCAACCTGACTGTGGCGTCGAACACTGAACCACCACTGATGATTGTAATAGCAATCAGTAATTGTTCACCCTCGGGAGAATATTTTTTGCATGTTGTCTGCCTTGTCAACCAGGAAGATGATTCTGTTTTCCAGATGGTGAGGTTTGCATATGGACATATTTCACAACTAGTTACCAATTTGCGTTGGGATGGCTAACTGCTAACTTGTCAACACAGCATTCTGGGATGAGAGGAAAAGAGCTCTGGTTTATTAGCATTTCTCAACCAATTACAATTGTCAAGGCCAGCTAAGCGCCGAGCAGAGCCACGATGCCTCTGCAAAATAGCCTCGGGAAGGAACTTGTTTTGGTGGAACATGTACGGTGGCCCGGAAGTGCAAATCACAACAGCAAATACAAAAACGCAACAGCAAATCATAAAACACAACAGCAAATAGGAAAACACGACAGCAAATAGGAAAAACACGACAGCAAATAGGAAAACACGACAGCAAATATGAAAACACTTCAACAAATATGAAAACACAACGGCATTAACTTCTACCGGAAAAGGTAGGGCCTATCTAGTAGAGGATGGACCCTCCTGATAAAAGCCTGTTAAAAGACAGACGGACTGTCTGTCTTTTAACAGGAAGGAGAGGTGAAAAACACGGAAAAGTGCCTACTTTTAACAGAGAGACAGTCCGTCTGTCCTTTCAGGAGGCTCCGTCCTCTGCTAGATAGGCCCTACCTTTTCCGGTAGAAGTTAATGCCATTTTGTTTTCATATTTGCTGTCGTGTTTTTCTATTTGCTGTCGTGTTTTCATGTTTGCTGTTGTGTTTTCATATTTGCTGTTGTGTTTTCATATTTGCTGTCGTGTTTTTCTATTTGCTGTTGTGATTTGCACTTCAGGGCCACCGTAAACATGTGCACGTTCAAAAGTTGTTTAAATCGTGCAACAGAAAACTCAGATTGGACAGATAGTCTACCTAGCTGTCTGGATTTACCCTGCAGAGATCTGAGTAGCAGTTAACCATAGTCCTCAGAAATCCGCCAGAGACTAAAATTCCAACACAAAGAAAGCAGAAGGTAGCGGACATCCGGCCGAAATGAGAGACATCCGGCACCTCAACAGTGACGTTAATGAAACGTCGTTGATATAGACTAGTAGTGACCCATTATGCCTTTTATCATCGAAAGTAGGACAGTAAATATATAAAACCCACGACTGAAAGAGAATAGGATGAATGTAAAATGAAATATTATACAAAGGAAAAAATAGATGATGTGTCATTAGAAAGTGCGATGCATATTATTTTATTCTTTTATTTATTCTTTTATTTAATTTCAAGGTTTGGATATCTGTGAACACTTATTTGCACGGAAAATAGATTCTGATATTGTTGAACATCATTGTGTTGTTGTAAAGATGTTGCTAACTGTTAACTAATACATTTACATTGCGAAGCGACAATTACTGTGTTTGCACTGAATTGGAAATTATGATATTTTACAAAAATTCACTGAATTACAAGGCTGTAGAGAACAGTGCGCTATTGCAGACTTATATACTAATTACTAATAATTGAATTACATTATATTAATATAGTCAGTCGTGAAGTAAAATTGGGCGACTTATATACTAATTACTAATAATTGAATTACATTATATTAATATTAATAAGTAAAATTGGGCCGGTCTAAGGCATGAAACTCCACGGCTGAAAATGAGTCCCACTCTGGCCCTGATAATAAATATAAATGAGCACAAATCAAAGATGTTTGCAGTGCTTTCACCTTTTGCCACAGCTTCCATTTGGAATTGTGTAATACCTGGCCTACCACAAAGGAGAAGAGATTTCGGAGGAGATTTGCGGCACTGGCCATATTCGCCCCTCTCCACTAATACATGCCTACTTGTATTGCATCTACTGTATGTGTTTGGCTTCATATATGTCTGTAGGTAAAATAGTGCAAAACATGCAGAGAAAAATCTTTTCCACAAACTTTACATTAAATATTAAACCAGTGGTTTTAGTATGAATCTGTAGTAGTCAGCATGAATGTTTTGTCTGACACGTCAATTTAAAAAATGCACTTTGCAGCATGCATCTGTTTTACAAAATACACAAACTCCCGACACGAGCACAATTAGCCTACTGTTGCTTTTATATGGAGGCCATTATCACTGGCTATAAACAGCCACTGTAGTCAGTCGCCCCTCTCTTTTGGTCAGATGCAGGATCAGTCCTGTTTTACTGGCCTCATGTGCTTCACATACGTCGAGCATGTGTGCTGTCCAGCTCCACTTAAGTTCTCTGTGGGTAAATACTGTAAGTAAATTCCCATAGGCTGAGGGATCACAGTCAGGAGGAGTAATCTCCAAGGCGGGCACTGATTATGATTTGAAACACAATTACTTTCTGGGATCACTGTAATTGTTGTGGTTGCTATCACTGGTGTTGTGTAAAAAAAATTTGCAAACATTGGTGATTTATTTTTTTTTTTTTTTCATTTCCATTGAACCATTACATGCTTGCCTTTGGGTCGAAAAATATTTTCCAACTTATTACATCATCGGAGGTTTTATGATTTCTTTTCAAAATTGGACAATGTAATAAATGATATTTGATCACAATGCTGTTATTCTTAGTTTCTCATCATTAGTTTCTCAAAAGTTAGTAATAAACAATATTTTCAGATAACGATACAGTACAGTATATAAAACCATATGAGCAGTTATATGCCAGTAATATATAATATTATATATACATATATTCTATATTGTGCTGTATCATTGGAAGTGAATGATTCATTACTTTATAATGTGTCATAATAATGTATGGCACTTCTCTTTTCTTTATACATTTGCTTAGACACTTTGGTTACAGCTCCAGTACTTATAAACCCTGCTTGCGTTGGTCCATGACATCAAATCATCCAGAATGTAAAACTATAATCAGACCAGCTCTGCACTTACAGGCTTGGCTCGAAAAGAGGAGCATTCAGAGACACTGAACCCTTCCTCATGCTTATACTTTCACTTCCCAGTTGTTGCTTTTTCTTAGTTTCTCTTAGTTTATTTTCTGTTCTACAGCTGCTGCAGATCACATCAGCTAGATTTACCCTGTGTGGAGCACGCATTGTCCCTGCTAAACATTCCCACTCTGGTCATTAGCAGGAATGAGCTTTGGCTTTAATTATAAAACACTAGCCCTTGCTGTTTTATGGGTCCTGGGTATTTTTATATGACTGGTTTTCAAACATGAAATGGATTGCTTGTGTGTGAAATCAACACTTGTTAATTTTAGAGCCTCCGGCCTCTGGAAGGAAGAGATTCTTTCTCTTTTGTTGAAAGATAACTGATGTTATTTTCACAACCTTCTTGTATTTGGGTTTCTGACTTTCACAAAGGTATTATGTTACATTACATTACATTACATTACATGCTAGGGACACATTGGTTGATGTATCGCAGTGGGAATCGAACCCAGATCTCCCACACCAAAGGCATGTGTCATATCCACTGCACGTTTTTTACCACTAGCTCCGTGGCTCTAGGGATGGCAATGCCAGCCGGTGCACAATGGCAAACTGTATTTCAACATTTTTTGGAAGCGTTACCATGACATTATATACAGATATTCAAGGTCCCCAGGGGATGAATCCTTCTGACGTTGATGATCCCCTGGCTTTTCCCACCTTGCGCCACCATGAGGTTGACATTTTTAGTTTTTAGATAGACAACGAATGAATACATTGCCATGACATTTGGTACACATTACAGTTTTTCTTGATTGCTTTGATGCAGCAGTCAACTCAAACACACAGGCCAAAACAGTGGCACTCATGGTCAAAATGACACATTTTGTTTGCAAAAGGCTCTAACCGTGCCAAAACATTTAAAAAATATGCAACAAAAGCTAATTATGCCTTCAAACAACACAACTTGCAAACAAGTGTATGAGCTCTTCCAATCAACCATTACACAGTGGACACCAAAATACTAAATACAGCACTCAGTGTGAATCAGTGCACCATTGCTTGTCACGGTAGTCTATTACTGGACGTAGCTTTCATGCCAGTGCCATTTGTTGTCAAATTTGCCTTCTTGCAAAGAATTGGATCCAGAATCAGAAATTCTTTGATGCAAATTGTATTGATTCCATTGATTCTTATTTTCAAACTGTGGCTGAAAACTGAAATACTGTAAATATTACACATAATACATGTAAACCAAAATAAAATCTATTAGAGTATAAGAAATTAAGAAAATTAAAATAAAATCTATTACAGTAAAGTATAAACATCTATTACTGTAGAGTATAGGAAATAGACACTATTGATACTCAGTCTCTTCTGTCTTGACGATGTGGCCACATGGCCTAACCATGCAGACTGATTGCTAACTGAAGATTTGTGTGAAGGAGTGTCAAACAGGTGCTTCAGTGATTTTCATACTGATGTAGGTAGTTTCTAAACAGATGGTTTCTGTTTGGTTACCATAGCTAAAACAATGGAGTTTGGACTGCTTGAATGACATCCGTGTTAACTGTTCTGCAAAAGGGTGGGGAAAATGTGTCAATCCAATGAGAAAGGGTTAACACATTTGCAAGAGGTGTCTTCTGCTCTGCTGAGACAGTGATGATGAAAACTGAGTGGATCGCAGTTTCTTTAAGCAGGTCAAAGCAATCAAGAAAAACTGTAATGTTCCCCAAGGTAAACTTTTAATAACTTTGGTCATCCCCTCACTGTAGCTGTAGTCTAGCACCATCATCAGGTCACAATTTTACTTTGGTTTATACCAAATACTGTACCTGCAAAACTAATGACATTTCCATCAGCTTTAGCTGTACTTTGTGTTTAATGCTAATTATCTAATTTTAACTCAATAAACTAAGATGGTGACCATGGTATACATTATACGTGCTAAACATCAGTATGTTAGCATGCTGACATTAGCATTTAGCACCGCTGGGCCTTAGCACAGCCTTATAAAGCCGCTAGCCAGTAAACTCAATCTTGTTCAGAATAAGAATAAGTCTGTATTTTGTTTGGGTGGAAGCTGTCTGGATAACTTATCTTGGCTCATAACAATTAGTTTCTGTGTATTCAATTATACGTACAATTTCTAAAGTTTCAAAAGTCGTCCAAGTGCTCCAGTGTGATATTATGCGATGCATTTGAGAGAGGAGAGGCATCATTCCAGTGTCTTAATGTTTGGAACATCTGAGACGCTATGTGTTGACTGTTAAAGCCACACTGTCTCAATAGTTCCTGAAATCAACAACCTCACATTAGCCACTGGTAACTCCAGCAGAACGGATCTGGCCAACGCTCAGCTTTGCTGGAGGAGGGAAAGAGTCCGAATTTTTTCACTGGATGGAAAAATGTCTGCACCAATTTACTTCATATAAAGACAAAAAAATGTTTCAGTGTGGTTCGCTGGGATTGTTCTGCATGGGTGAAAAACGAAGGGGTAAATTGGACTTTCACACATGTTTTAATTCAGGGTCTTTCCATTAGAACCTCTTAGATTGAGAGGAAATTGTTCACTAGAAAAATAAAGCTTAGGCCATCTGCCTTCTTTCAACTTTCTATAGCGAGTAATCTCAAAGTTTCTCGAGAGCTGTTCCTGGACCATGTGTTGTGAAAAAGTCAACAAAAATGATTTACAGTATTTGCATGACAAACTTTCCCTGATGACTACAGTGTTCTGTATCTCTCACACAGACCTACACCTCCTCTGACACAGGCTCTCTTTGAGGGGATGCTTGACACGGGTCCCTGCGGAGCGGAATGATCACAGGACAAAAGTCGAGGGCAGAAGGACCGCCTGCCATAAAGAAAGAGCTGAAAGGGTTTTATCAAGAAGAAAAAGAAAAGACTCCCCATGCAGATTAATAAAATGACCCCAAGGTTCTTCTATACACACCCTGATCTGCACCCCCCTCCCCTCAAATTCCCCCACCAGCAATACCACACACACATACAGAATATCTGGGGTCTGCCACACCTGTTGCCTGGCAACAACTGATGGGAAAAAAAGCTAGTGGTGCTCCGTTGATTAAAATTTCCTGGGTAGCAGTGTTTGATCCCCAGTATGCTGTCATTGTCTCTCCACAGCTTCATAAGAAACCCAGCGCTGGGGTAGCAAGAGGGAAGAGAATATATAAACTTTCTCACTCTTGTCAAGAGGTGGCTGGCTTTGCTCACTGACTTTTCCTCTAATTTTTGGAGGATAATGAAGTCCCCCCACCACCACCCTGACTCAAGTGAACTCAGGACTCACGGTACTTTTCCCCCCTTCTGTCATACTAGTCACTTTGACAATGCACCAGTCAGTCCCGTTTTTCAAAGAGAGGCTAAAAAGAAGACGAAATACATCAATTAAGGTCGTACAGAGGGTCAGACACAGAAAGTGTCCTTTCTTAACAGCCCCATGCTCAGTTTATTTAAAGTGCTGCTGTCGAGGGGGAAAGGGAAGTGGAGACACCGCTTTGGAAGGAATGTGTAGTTAATGCCACGCTCATGGCCAAATTAGTCAGGCCTGCTGAGGGGATTCCTACTGGGGTCACTTCCACAGTAAAGCACAACACACTTCAGTACATCACATCCACACAGATATTTCTATACTTACATGTGCAAATACACATTCATCTATAAACAAGCACACATACAGGGGAAACTCTGATGAACATGGTGAATGTGAGCAGCAGCATTCAAAAAAACTTCCAAGTCCAGGAAGTGTACCATTTCAGAAAACACAGACTTGAAGGAATAGTACACATATTTGTTTATTACCAAGAGAAGATTGCTGCCTCTCTCATATCTGTACAGTAAATAAAAAGCTGCAGTCAATCAGCTTAGCTTAGCATAAACACTGGAAACAGGGGGAAACAGCTAGCCTGGCTAACCAAAGTGTAAAAACTACAATTTGTAGTTTTATGTGGGTCATGTGCCAAACTCCCAGTGCAATTAATTTTTGGCATCTCTGCTGGTTGAAATTAAAAATTAAACAAAAGAGATATAACATAATAATATAACATAGCCTATGAATAAGCTTTACAGGTGCTGGTAGGCAGACTTTGTTACCTACCTTGTTACCTTACCTTGTGCTAAGCTAAGCTACAGTAACGTCTACCGGCTGCAGCTTCATAATGAACGGACACACATGAGAGTTACAGTAGTTCTCATCTAACTCTGAGCAGGAAGCGAAAAAGCGGATTTCCCAAAATATCAAGCTGTTGCTTTTAACACAAATTTAACACAGGAGGATTATTTGTTGTTATTTGAGGGGAATACAGGTCTTGGTGGGAAGTCGTGTAGTAAATGCCCCCCTTCACCTCTCTCACACACACACACACACACATACACACACACATACCCTTTTCTTTTGACCTTCTCTATGCAGAACTCTGACCTGCTTTCCCTCTGTGTGTACAGCTGACAGCTCTTGCTCGCAGTGATTATCTGTCCTTGACTACCTTCTCAATCCCTCTTACTATGAAATGATCCCCTCAATCACCCCAGCATACACACAGAAATGCAGCCACACAAACATGCACACACACATTTAAGATGAGTTTGCCCCACCTTCCGCCCCACAACACATGCACCTGCTTATCCTTCTTCATATTAATCTAATCCTCCCCGTCTCTGTGTATAATAGAATTTCAAGAATCAAAAAGTATTTATTGGAACTTCTAGATCCTGTATGTGTGTGTGTGTGTGTGTGTGTGTGTGTGTGTGTGTGTGTGTGTGTGTGTGTGTGTGTGTGTGTGTGTGGGTGTGTGTGTGTGTGTGCATGTCTATTTTCATAACTTTGTACAGCCTCTGCTGCCCCGTGTCCCTGTCTCTCTCTGCTTGCTTCACTCTGAGAGAATGCACAGGATTGCCACTTGGCTATTTGCAGCTTTAATAGATGCAACGTCAGGAAAACCTGCATATAAGGCCACAGACTGAGCCACTATGTTTTCACAGACCCCAGCGAGACACACGCTGTCAATTGCTGTCCACACTGAGCCCAGCCTAATTCATTAACTGATGACAGGACAGCGGATCAACATTGTCACTGTCATCTGGGAATTTTATGAGTCATAGGCCGGGGAATGAACAGTTTGGACATCACAGACATGAGCTTTGTGCTGTAGTGGTATGTTTGCTAGTCTGATCTGAGGATTAAGAGCGTAAATGGATCTGTGCAATGTCATATGAATATAACAAAGTGGACATCTGCTTAACTGAATGATATTAGCCTATGATTGTAACCTATGATTGTAGCTTAGACTGGATAATGATAAATGTAATTAGCTTCTGATACACTTTGAACTTCAGCCTCTTAATGTAAGCCTTGCATGGCATTCCCCTTAAAGGAGTCCTGTGGAGGCTCCTTGTAAACAAACAAAAGTTATGTTTACATTTAATATTACGTACCGAAATGCATTGTGTGTAACCTTGAGCTTTAACAAACACTTCAAACAAAACAGGGACTCCACAGGGTACCTTTAATGCTGCTGTAATCAATAGTTTTATATTTACAATGGAAGAAATGACTATGCTCTGATAAACCAACTGTACACCAAAGCAAAGCACCAAAAGAGAGGCAGACGGAGTTAGCAACTAGCTGGTAAACACAGTGGAGCATTTAGCAGCTAAAAAGTCAGATATTCCTCCTTAGGAGTTGGTGGTAACCAAAGTAGAATTGTTTGATTTTGAGGTGTATCTGCAAACTTTATGTCAGCATAAAGTTTGGCCCTTGCGCAAGGCCTACAAGGCTAAAATAGGACTAAATGTGGTATTATTAAAAAAAAGTTGTAGTGTGCATCCATCCTTGGTCGGGAGGGTTTATGCACCTGCCCGACTTCATTTACAGGTGTCGACTGATTCACTCACTGGACGGTCACAAGGACTGACCAAGTGACCTTAACCTTGCGCACCCCAATGCCACATACACACACACACACACACACACACACACACACACACTCACACATACCCAAACACACACACACACACACACAAACACACACTCACACATACCCAAACACACACACACACACACACACACTCCTACCCCCAGGGGATGGTGGGGCTAGTTCAGACTGGGACACAAAGACGAGCATTATTCTTCATCATCCCTTACACCAAACTGCTGGGACGGAGGATAGGGAGGAGGGAGATTTCATAATTTCGTCAGAATATTTTACAATTTGTCGCTATTGTTTTGCATGTTAATTTAACACAAATGAGCTTACATGTGATTTCAAATTCCATCCTCTATTACATTACAGTGCTTTTATCAAATATAAATCTATAAAAATGACTTTTTAAATTTGCAGTCACATGCCTAATGCATCACTTAATGTCCTGGGTAAAGTTTGGGTTCAGCAGTCTGCCTCAGTGTAGGTGAAAGGGTTTAAAATAATGCATCAATCTCTGTTATGTTTCACTGTCCTACCCACACTGTGTTTGCATTGCTTTCCTCAGTACAGTGACTTATGAAAGCCCAGAAGCCACAGCGAGGAGAAGCACTGGACTTGTGCATACTGTTCCCCCTAAACATCAACACACCAGTTAGACAAATGAGGCTTCAGCTCCCCCTTTTACGCCGCTCTGCTTCCATCTAAAGAGGCCACCATTCACTAAGCCTGGCAGCATACAGCAAAGTCTCTTCATTTAAAACCAATTATCACCAAAACTCCCAAACCTGCCGACTGAGGCTCTGACAACTGCTCCGGAACAATGATTGATGATCGGCAAGTTAGTATTATCATTTGCTCAATGTGATGAAAGTCCGGAATGCTCCCGTCATGTGATTTTTAAGATACGCATTTTAAATTTCTGTGGCTTTCTTTCCTCTTGATCAGTCCTCACAAACAACATCACATTTGGACAGCAGGAAAAGGTCAAGTGCAACAGTTTACTATGACTCATTGATAGTCATGCTTGTGTGTTATGACAATGTGCTTCAAGCTTTTGTGGAACTAACTCCCTCTAGAGGTCATAAGATGAGATGCTGCTGCTGCTGCTGCTGCTGCTTCTTTGGCTGATGTCAACTGGGGAGTTTTTCAGCAGATCGGTTTCAAATGCTACTTATTTTCTCAAGAAACCATTCTTCCTAGAGTAATCTCATAAACATATGCACAAATGTATCCTGAAGAAAATCCATATTAATATAAGGTGACTGTAAAGTCAGTAATATGTGTGCTAATCTCACATTGTCAAGGTGGATAAATAATAGTCTCAGTCAGGATAAGGAATGACATGTCACCTCTCTCTTTGAACATAAACTTGTACTAACGTTTGGAGGAAAGGAGCCAAACCTCTAAAGGCACAAAATGACTTGACACAAAAACAAAAACTTGCTGTCATAAGGGAGCCCTTCTTTTTCTCATTGAGCACTGATGGAATCTAACCTGGCTGCTGGGGTTGTGTCCAGCATGTGTTGTGTTTGCCAAATGAAAAATCATTCTCAAGGACTTTATTGGTTAGAATGACATGCATGAAAAAAAAAAAAAAACACTTAACAAATAACAAGACAATTTAGAAATGGAAAAAGATATCTAGTTTATCAGTTAAAAAAGAGGATTTGGGTTCTAGTTGAGTTTATTCATTTCAATCATTTTGACATGCAGTTCAAGTTAAAAGATGCTGTAAGGGAGCACAATGCCAGACAGGACTACTCTCTCTCTCTCTCTCTCTCTCTCTCTCTCTCTCTCTCTCTCTCTCTCTCTCTCTCTCTCTCTCTCTCCTGACGCGGGGCGGGGGGGCTTTTGCCCTCTAAATAAACTTTGGAGCTCATAGGGGGAGAGAGAGAGACAGAGAGACAGCAGAGGGCTGAAGTCATCAGCCGGCCGGCAGGAGAGCAGTGAATGGGTCCTGCACGCAAAGCAGAAAAGCGCTGAAACTGCGGAGATTTACTTTGGTTCAGTTGCCTGCAGCCACCGACAACGAGCGAGAGCAGGAGTGTGTTTGACAGCCAAAAGAACTACGAAACCTTCAACTTACAGATTTACTTTGTCTTTACTAGTGTTGGTCCTGTGGTGGCTTTTCACTTTGTTTGTGCTTTAGCTGATGCTGAGATGAAGCCGAGACCCTCGGCGCGCCTGGCACATTAGGGTATCCACACACACCGGGACGCACGGCGCATCTCCACTGAGAGAGACGGGGAGAGGGGGAGAAAGGTCCATTTGGAGTTCTGCACATGGATATGATAACGCAAACTCTTTGAGGGTCATGTTTACTCATGAATAATAATTATATCCATCTTTCTGACCTATACTAATGATTGATTTTGTTGTCCTCTTGCGCACACCGTATGAGAATCCAGCTTTTTGGCGTGTTTGTTTGTTTTTTTGGAAGGCATGGTATTTATCACAGCACGGATAACGGATCCTTGACTCCGTCTGGCTTTCTTGGCACATATGAAGATCCTATCCAGGATGTTACAGTCTAAGCGGCCCAGGCATCATTGGGCCACTGTACACTACCATCACCACATATCACCACATAGCTGGGGGTCCTGCTGTATCTAGGAATTATCTACCCTCCACACTCTGCCTCCGTCTGGGTGAAGAACACGGAATCTTATCCAATAAGTGACTTGGTAAACATTGACATTGGCTTTAAGAGTCTCATCTCTGGGCTACTATGCAATTACAACTGATCTCCTTTGTTTTGATCATCTTGCACTGCATGGATTACACTGGTTGTCAGCAGCACAGCAGCTCCAGGCACCGGCAAAATAAACGTGAGTAAAGTGCGATATGATGCGTGTGCACGTGTACACTCAGCATGTTCTTTTTTTTTTATTTTTTTTTATACAGCATTTATTGGCCTGTTTTACTCAAAAAGTCGTCAAGTCTCCAACCTACATTCTACATATTTTGCTAACAAAAGTGCGAATCCAATTGTCTATTCCCAATGTCTAAATGAATGACTGGCGACAGGTATCAATTGGTAAATTTGTAGCAGTAGGTCACTAAACAATCCTACACAGGCGCGCAACTGCCACAATGTTCCTTTGATGTAAGTTTTTTCTGATCTTTGCTGTTTTCTCTCTCCATATCCTATGATTAAAAACTACAAGATCAAAACTCAAATTATTTTCTGGCAGCATATAAGAGTGGTTTAAAGCTATTCAAAATAATAGAGATATTATCGCCAATTTCCACACTCCCAAAAAGCATTTCTGCATTATGAGGTTTATGCACTTCAACTTACTAAATTGCTGTTATAAAACGGGGGAGCTACTCTTAAATTGGTTGATGAAATTCCAGCGCATGCTCCAGCCTATTAGCTCTTTGATTGTATGGTCCATCCATGATACCTTTAGTAATTTAACCATTTTTAAACCACTTTTATAATGTTTCCTTTGAATCTTAATGTAATAAATGAATTGCTGTGCGTGTCACCTGAAGCCTGCAGCCGCTGCTCTCTGGTTCCCGTCGCTCTCTAGCGGTCAGAGCAGCAGACTTCAGGCGCGGAGTGTGCTGCCCGGCTGCCAGGCCTGATCACATATATGTATTCACAGCTCGCTATGCTCCCCATGTTTCGTTAAATAACCTCCATGTTCAATTTACTCTCTCACATTGCCACATTTTGGAATTCATGCGGAAACGTTTTTTTTCTGATGTTGGCCAAGATCATAAAGAGTAGGCTAGTATTCATCTTTATGCCAGTCAGAATATTGAACTCTATCATAATTTAAAAGCATGTCCCATCTTGTTCTTTTTACTGTTCAAAATCTGAGTTAATGCAAATTTGCTAGCAGGCTCCATAAAACACCAGAGATGTTCCATACTGAAAACACTTTCAAGTCTGGTGGTATTTCATCTCCCATATATCTCCCCGAGGTCCAACATTATGTCTCATCTCCTGAGCTATGGCCAGCCTTTTTCCATGACACTGAAAAAAGTATCAATGAAGTATATTTTTCTATTCTTCCTACGCACACGTTATCACTGAGGGTCTCCAGATGTGCTCTGTGACTAAGTCTGTTAGAGAAGAGCAGTGACAACTGAAATATTTCGTGTATCGCTTGCCAGCGTGGCCGAAAACTGCCTGTGATCTACAATAATAGACCTTCAAATTGATGTTTTTATCCCTGCCACCTGGGGCTGAAACTTCTCTCTACATTTATACACAGAGCTCAAATCTGTAATCCGCACCTGGACCGTTTTCGATGCAATTTCTTCCCTCTTGACCACCAAAGTGGTGATTTAAAAAAAAGAAGCAGGGAGTTGCAGCATCTGGGGTTAACGGTGTGTTTATTATGTAGTTTTAAAGGGGTCCAGGGGTAACCGTTGCTCTTGGAAGCTGTGTTCAATGTAGTTTAGGTCAGACCTGACAAACTAAGCATGGACGTATTTTTCTGTTCAGCAGGGTGAAACAGCTTATACATAGCCTATATATACTGTAGATCTTATTTAAACTGCAGCAAACTGACATATAATGGCATCAGACATCAGTTTTAATGATAAAAGTCAATGTACATCTCCTACTGTATGAATAGGTTGATTATTCTCACTTAAATGTGTGTCTGTGTTGTACTATTGTAGGACATTTAGACGTTGTAGAGTCTGCTTTATACCCTACGCAGCATCAAGATAAGCAGATTTCCCTTTGAATGTTTATTTACCCCTAAACAATATTAAAGAGCCTCTCAACACAGTGGGGGGAGGGTGGCAGGAAGGTTGACTGAGAGTACTCTAGCGCTTGGTTTCTTGAATCATGTCCTAAAAATGAAAACAGTGTTAACAGTGTGCTTCTTGTGACATTTCCATTTTACAATTTAGTATCAATTTGTTTTGGTTCAAAATGAGATGCTGAAAATGTGTTTTATGGACTCAACCATGATGTAAATCACTTGTGAAATGGCAGCACCAACACATTAATTAATTTCTTTGCAAGCTGAAGGTTTTGTTCACTTTTTGCAGTAAGGAAATAAACTTCTGCCTCCGTACCCATTCATTGACAAGTGCTTCTACAGTATCCAAACTTCCTCCAAGGATGCAGATATCTAAAACTCCCAGAGATATTGGGGTGGATGGAAGAATTAGTTGGTGAAGGGGTGAATGAGTACAGACTTCAGAGGGAAAGAAAGGGGTAAGAGAAAGATGGGAGTCAATGACCATTGAGTCAACTAGCCGAAAATTACCATGCAGAGACTGAACCCGAGCTCTGGGCTTCCTGTCTGTGATGATGCATCCACAAATGAAGGCATGTGGGTGCTAACAGTGGGGTTTATATATATTGTATAGTTTATCAGGTCAGCTCAGTGGAGGATGAAAATGGGGTTATTTATAATTTGATTTAAAGTTAAACATAGAGGTACACATTCATTACTAAAGGTACTGTTTTTTCATGTTACCTCTGTTTTGTTGCACAGTTCTATTTTCTCCATGAACCATCTGCGTTTGTGAGTGCAGGCATGTGAATGTGTTTATTCATATGTGACTTTGTTGGTATGTTATGCAAGTCCAACTGAGGTTTTGTCGGTGCAAGTGCGAGGGCAAGGCCAAATTCCTGTGTCTTAAGACTTCTGTGAATCAGGGCAGCTTGGCAGGAACACATGTGGGCAAATGGACAGCAGTTGTAAAGATTGTCGAGATATTTCAAACAAAGTATCCATGATCTATGGTAAACCGGCAGCCAAACCCCAAACATAGAGAAGAAGGAAGAGGGCTAGCTTAAAGCAGTGGCATGAGATGCCAAGGCTGGAGAGGAAAAGCAATTCCTGGGACACTTACAGGGGTTGCTTTTGATTTGCCTACCATGTGTGACTTCTGCAACTTGTTCCAATCAATGTCTTTGGTAATGGAGTACCAATGCAGCATAGGTGCACTGCACAAGTATGTAAAGCATGGAACGGCTCTCATGTCTAATGCCTACATATTGACTTTATGTCACAGGTGTCGCTCCTATATATAAGTAGGCTGTAACATGCTTGTCCCTGAGTTGACTTTCTCATTCCTTAAAGCCCTGTACCATTTTCTGGATTCAACTCAACAATGGTCTTTCTAACAGAGGAGCGAGGAGTGGAACCTGTCAGGTGTATCTGGTATATATGTTTCAGAACATATATACATCCCCATCCAACCACCCAAGCCCTCTTTTTGTTACAGTTTTTGGTCACAAAGTGCAATCAGATACTGAAAAGGATGATATACTGTACAAGCTTTTCCAGGAAACTGGCTGAAAGAAATCATTCTAAATGTGTATCTTTTTCTTTAAAACAAATTAGTTCTTTAATAATTTAAGCCCTAAGTTTTTCAAATCTTTGGATTTTTTTTATGAATACACATGCTGTAACTTTAGAGACATTAAAATGTATGTGACAAATTGTCAACATACAATTAAAACGAATAAAACCTACAACCAGAGCTTTCATCCATGGCAGACAAAGTCTGGTGAATCATCCCACAAATTAGTAAAGAGTGGGGGATGGAACCCCTACTGTAAAATATATCACCATAAACTAAACACTACAGGGCTTATGTATGTACATAAACAGGGTTATAAACATAGTATAAATAGCTGTCATTGTTATTGTCACTGTGCTGAGACAGTAGGTAATTAGTTATATATGATACTGTAAATTAACACTTCATAATAAAGTTGACTTTCTGTTTTCCCTTTGCCCTTATTGTTGGAAAAACATGACACAAAACTTGACTGAAATATTTTAATACTTAAAATAAACTTATTTATCAGCTGTTAAAACACACAGTTTCGGATTGTTTCCTCATTTGAAAAGAACTGTATGAAGATGCTATGCTAAATCAGTATAGTATTTTCGGTTAAAATATTTAAAAAGATTTTCTCTTTCTTTCTTTTTTGTTACTGATTTGTTCACTGAAACTGGAAGAATGATAGGTGAGATGTAACATACACTATAATATAATGTAACATTGTTGATCCACTGTGAAACTTAAAAGCATCTTTAAAAATCCACTGATGTTGGTATAGTAGAGCCAAGCATATTACAGTGGTGCCACAGGACAGTCTGACCTGATACCTGCACTGCACTGACCCTACAATGTTTAAAATGTATAAACTCAAAATTCCCACAATCTGGTTGGAACTTTGTAGATTCATTTATCAGCCTGATCCTGATTTGTGCATGACACCATAACAAAAAACAGTTAAAACATTAACAAAAAATGTAATTTCCCATCATACTCTGTACAAAAGACATTCATACCATATGGTAGACATCCGTAGGAGGAACTTTTTGTTGCAAGTATAGTACACAGGATGCTTTCCTTTGTTCCTTGGCTGTTTTAGGTAGCAAGAT
The DNA here is from genome assembly GCF_031162955.1 of Sander vitreus. Classification (NCBI taxonomy): domain Eukaryota; kingdom Metazoa; phylum Chordata; class Actinopteri; order Perciformes; family Percidae; genus Sander; species Sander vitreus. The sequence continues at coordinate 22,656,315 of NC_135860.1, read as the reverse complement.
GAACGTTTTAGAGCCTGGGTAGTACAGGGATGTGTGTTAAAGAGGCTGGTATGAATGGGAAGTTGGATTTAGTAAAACTCAATAAGGTTATGGATTTTACCACTTGGTGTCTTATTTTCTAGGACTTAAAATAGATCTAACATTGGGTCCTTAGCTGAAGAAAATATACAAAAAATATACAGTATATATTTCCTTCCCTAAATGTTTTAGTGCTAAATTGATTACAATTTTATGGAGAGGCTACCAGAGGTTACTAGTGTACGTCCATCCTTGGCACCAACAGAAAGTTCTTCTCTGCTATGAGCTTTGAATAAGAGGGAGGCTGGTGTTACTACTTACAAAGTGCCTGGTATTAAATAGGTGCACTGGGGCTTAAAATTGTGTAAATCCAGCAAGCTATCCATTAAGATAGATTCCACTTTCATATATTAAAATGCCTGAAAAGTAAACATCTGTAACACTTTACAATAAGGTACACAAAAAAATAGGTAGTTAATGATTAGTTACCGTTTTTAAAAGAGTAACGAAAGATTAGTTACTGTTTTTCAGAAGGGTAGTTACTGTTTTTTTCATTACTCTTTCAAAAAACAGTAACTACCCTTCTGAAAAACAGTAACTAATCATTCGTTACTCTTTCAAAAACAGTAACTATCATTAACTACCTATTTTTTGTGTACCTTATTGTAAAGTGTTACCTAAAAATCTTGTACCATGTAAAAATCACACTTAAACACCCCCCTGCGTCTGTCAACAGAGATCTCTGGTGTGAGCTCAGGGTGCCAGCAGGGTGGCTGTCTGACCTGCTCTGACTACAATGGATGCCTGTCCTGCAAGCCGCGCTTCTTCATGCATTTGGAGAGGATTGGGATGAAGCAGATCGGGGTGTGCATGACTTCCTGTCCTCCAGGCTTTTACGACACACGCTCCCCAGAAAGAAACACCTGCACAAGTAAGCCACAATGAGCAACTAACTGTATTTGTGTAGCAGAATATTAATGTAAATATCCCTGGCATTGCATGCTCCCGATTTAAATAGACATAATTACCACACCTACAGACCTCCGTGTAATTAATTGCCCTCTGAAGGGACGGGCATTAGTATTCAGTTTAATCCTCTCTCATAACAAAAACAGAAAAGTACCTTGTCTTAAATGTGGCCTCGTAACAGTGTGTTTTACCTTCTTTACAAGAAGTTTCAAGACCTGCTTGTGAAATATAGCATTATATATCCATACGGTTTGTACTCAAGTAACTTGATCCCTGTTAAGTATGTTTCCTTTTGCTGACATTAAATTAAACCAAGTGTTGCTTTACTTAAAATCATATATCCACCGTGTAACACATGAATCTGACTGCCGTGGCCTATATTCCTGACTGTATTTTCAGTGAGATATGCACACACGAACACACACACACACTGACACTCTGTATATTTAACACACAGGACACACGCGATAACTTGTGCAGTTTAAATAAACGCTGGCGGTGGGTCTGTGTCTCTCTGTCAGAGTGCAGGTCGGAGTGCGACTCCTGCTTCAACAAGAACTTCTGCACACACTGCCGAGCAGGATTCTACCTTCACCTGGGCAAGTGCCAGGAGAACTGCCCTGAGGGGCTGGTCCGCAGTGACACACAGAGGGAGTGTGTTCCCAGTGAGTATTTAGAGTTCACAATTATCAGGGACAGAAAAAACACAGGTTTTGCCATTATTTAACTCTATTTACCTTGTAATTATCCCACATTATTCATGAAGACAATTACTAAACTACTAATTCTGACTTTGGAATGAAGCACACATACAACATGTTTATGTGTAAACTTTGGCTACTACTATATTCATGGATACATAACTGTGCTTTTGTCTTTGCAGGGTGCCCTGCAGAGTGTGAGGCGTGTGTGAACAGTGAGACATGCACGTGGTGCAGGCCAGGCCTGTACCAGCTCAGCGGGAGGTGCCACCATGTCTGTCCAGAGGACTACGAGCCCAATGACATACTCATGGAGTGCACACCACAAGGTTAGTCCAGTGTGTGTGTGTGTGTGTGTGTGTGTGTGTGTGTGTGTGTGTGTGTGTGTGTGTGTGTGTGTGTGTGTATGTGTGTGTGTATATAACAATATTCCTGACGATCCGTCTACCTGGAGAGAGATTTCCCTACTACCAGTCTATAAGGTATTCATGAAATGTATGCTGTCACGAATACTTCCCTGGTTAGTAGAGACAGGAATACTCACACCAAAGAAAAAAGCATATATCAATAGGCAGGGGATGAATGAACACGTATTCTGTCTTAAAACAGGAATAGACGACTTCAAACATTCATCTACAAGTTCTCCACTGTCTTTTTGGATTTCCGTGACACATTTGACACACTGCCCCATAATGTCATGCTTCACGCATTAGACGAAATAAGACCACAGCTGTATGTGGACGTAATTAAAGACGTTTATAAGAACTCTTACATCCAAGTCATATGTGGAAGTGCCCTAACCGATCCCATACCACTCAAAATCAGCATTAAAACAGGGTGCCCATTAATGTTATACTGGCGATTAACTCCTGGATGAATTGGATGTGCCAGTGCACACCAGCAGGTGTGCGATCCCCAAACCCAGTGCAAGGCTTTGCGGACGATGTGGAAATCTCCTCAAGAGGTGAAAGTGTAATCACCAACATGCTCCTCCGCACAGATGAGTTCATAAGTTGGTCCGGTTTGGACATCAAACATACAAAATGTGCTGAATTTTATGAAAGATGCAGTGGAGGAAACAGATGGTATAAAGCAAAGTCTGACAAACCCCCCGCCTTTTCATTAATGCAGAAACCTATCAGACTGTATGAACGCCACGAGACATATCCTTATCTGGGCCATAAATTTAATGTCAGCGGTGATTGGGAGGAACAGATCACAGAACTGTGTCATGAGTACACCCAAAGACTTGGACAGATTTGATTCTGCCCCCCCCCATAATGATGAAAATCAAGGCCATCAGGCTTATTGCAGTGGCTAAAATCCAACACACATTATTGGCGATGAACAACAAAACGGTGAAGCTGGTGAGAAAATGGCTCTGTCTCAAGAGTCGCACAACTTGGGACATTATTTTCCAACCATGCAGAGACGGGGGTCTAGGCGTCCCAAACACTGAATGGCTTTACACCGCTTCCAGAATAGGGCACCTTCTCAACATGCTCAACAGTGACGATACAACTGTTAGAGAGCTATCACGCAATCGCTGTTTCTACATCTACAGCGTCGCAAAATACCTGCTGCTTCTACAAACGAGCCCCAGTTTCTTGGATTCAAACTAAAGCAGAACGGAAAGCTAGACAGCAGAGCAGCCGAATTCGGCGTGCACTCCGACTGGCTGGATTTAAATTACCTCTGCCACTGCACAGGACTACAGCTGTCCTGGCTGGGACCCGACAGAGCAGTAGTCGCTCTCAACAACAACATAATCACGACCCGCTGGTTTCCACCCTGGCGATCCTTAAAAAAGACAATACATCCCACCAGCTACAGATTAAACATGCAAGATCCTCAATTCTTCACCTTAGACAGACCTAAAACGGACAGCACTGGACGGGCCTCAGACTGCAAGGAAAACTCGCATTACTCCAGTTTGCTGACCACTCTGTATCTCATTCTGTCCTGACAAACCCCTCAATCTCAGATGACATCCTAATATTTATGATTAAAGCAAGATTACAGTGTTTCCCAACCAGGTACAATCTGGCAACATGGTACCCATCAAAGTACGAACCCTACTGCATATTACACCCAACTCAACAGGAAAACAAAACAGTTGCACACATACTAAATGGTTGCTATAATTATAAAGGACTGTATGACACGATCGTCTGGTTGATCTGGTTGCAAAGGACTTGCAAAAGATAAACTATGGACATGATAGCAAGATCTACAAGCACAAAACGCACAAAACATTCCAAACACTCCTGACATTGTAATTGTAAATGAGACTATGAAATCTGTCTTTGAGGTAGGCTGCTATTTTGATCTTTATATGGACATTTGCTACTATTCCAAACTATTGAAATATCAACCACTGGTAGATCTCATTCATCAACTTGGTACAACTGTAAACTAATAACTCTGATATTTGGAAGTTTAGGCCATGTCCATAAGATTGTGGTCAGGGGGATGCAGCTACGGGGGCTGCAAAAAAAGGAGGCAAAAAGACTTGCAAAATTCTGCTCTGTTTTAGCCATCATAGGGAGCATGTAAATATGGAGACAGAGATGCTTTGTTTATCCTTAATGTGTTGAGTATTATAAATGGAAAGACCTGTAAAAGTATGTGAGCCATGTAGACCTGTCACCTTGTCAATGACTCTTCCTAGACTATTTGGATCTTGTATGTTTAAAGGGGGGGCAGAAACTAGTACACACTATGGCTTTAAATATGCAAAGAAACATAAACAGACTACTTACCAACACTAACAAACAACTCGTTCATATAAATATAATTTGTTTTACTTTATGACAGGCTGACTTTAAGAACACTGCATTCAATACATTTGTTCCTATAAACCAGATTGATAACACGCAAAACATTGCTATTTTCCAATGTATAGTACTGCATGGAAACTTTCCCTCCTGAAACAGCATTACTAGAGTCCAATCTATACGTATTCCGGTGAACACTTCCTCACTGCCCAGAGACCATCAGTCCCCACCCGGGTCTCGGTCATGGTGCAACAATAAATGTAGATAAACATGAACACTAAATCAATCATACAAAACTAAAACCCAGATAACATAAATGCACACCCAAAACATTAACAGAACATTATTAAAACACACTTTAATTACTGTAGGACAGAAACTGTTCATCTTTTTTTTCCCCCATGAGCCTTTGCATTGCTTCAGCACAGAACACTTCAAACGACACCGCCCCTCCCATACAGAAATTTACTGTAAGATTATCTAATCTATTTGTAATTATCTCTGCTTAATAAGATCTGTGCACTGCATACTTAAACTGATTATTACAAACAACTAATGTGATTTAGTAATGAATATGGTTTTTAACAAAACATGAAAGAATAAGTAGTGGCCACTAAAAACTTTAATTACAAGTGGTGTGTGTGTGTGTGTGTGTGTGTGTGTGTGTGTGTGTGTGTGTGTGTGTGTGTGTGTGTGTGTGCGTGCGTGCGTGCGTGCGTGCGTGTTTGTGTGAAGGGATGTGTCAGAAAAGAAAAGATGCCATCATGTTGGTATAGCCCGATGCCACCTTTTTGGCTCTTGATGGCTAAACGCTTTCTCACCCTCACTTCTCTGTCTCAATTCTTCCCCTGTCAGTGCACTGCGAGGTGGGTGAGTGGAGCGAGTGGAGCCCCTGCTCTCGGTCCGGTAAAACCTGTGGGTTCAAGCGAGGACAGGAGACCCGCACACGGCAGCTCCTCCAGTCTCCATCACCCTTTGGAAATCCCTGCCCTGGGATGTCAGAAACCAAACAGTGCCTGGTCAAGAATAGGAAATGTCCAGGTAAAGAAAACATTATCAAAGTTACAGTTTTTTTTTTTTTAAATGGGCATATCATAGACATTGTCTTGTTGTAGCTGCTGTTGGCCGATCACACTCATTGTATTTGTAATACATGGTACGATTTCTATGAATTCCAGACCTTGCTGCTTCAGCTTGTCCCATCAGAGCTAGTCGGTCTTCCGCTCAGGACTACGATTGTTTACTCAGAGCATTGTCATTGTGGTTAGAGTAGGGACAGTGGGGGGAACACACATGTGTGATGTTGCAATGGGTATGTTGTGTGTTTTCCCACGAGACCTCTTTGAATTTTTAAACAGTAAAACAGCTTTCTCTGCTCCTAGTCAACAGGGAATAGCGTGATCATTTCTAATGAAGAGAGTGAACTGCTTTCAGACGGGGACAACTCTTTATAAAACCCGATGCTGTGGCGCATTTACGAGTACTTTCTGTTATGTTTGTACTGCGTGTGTGTGGTTACTGTGCTGGTTGGCGGCTACAGCTGGTTGGGATCTGTAGTGTTAAATGACAGATCGCAGACAGGCTAGGAGGCTGAGATCCAGCCCCCTGGGGCCTCACACTTACAGAAAAAACAGTGTGTGTGTGTGTGTGTGTGTGTGTGTGTGTGTGTGTGTGTGTGTGTGTGTGTGTGTGCGTGCGTGAGTGAGTGTGTGTGTGAGTGTGTGTGTGTGTGTGTGTGTGTTTGTGTGTGTGTCTGTGTGTGTGTGAGATGCAGCAGAAAAGCAGTTGACTCTGGAGCAGAAACAGCCAGCTCAACATCAACATCCTCCCCCTGGGAGGCACGCGGCGACCAGGGGATCAGTATTGGTTTATCCCCACAGCTGCCAATACACACACGCACATGCACACACACATGCAAACCAACACATGCACAGACAAATACGCACTTGCAGACTCACTTGTGCTCACAAAACACACACACACATGCACACAGATACACACACAACATCTTTGTCTCACTAAAATAACTACACAGCCATTGCTCTTGGTGGTAACTTGCAAAGAGTCAACTGGGTCGACGTGATTTGTAAGGCAGACTGTGAAATGTGCCCTCTGTCACCCCCGCTATCCATCTCTCTCTTTCTCTCTCTCTCTCTCTCTCTCTCTCACTTTCTATGTGTATCGCTCTACTGATCCATTGCCCCATCCTCGTCCCCTCCACACACACACACACACTCCCTACCACACCAAAGAAAACACAGACCCCCATATAAGCTCCCTGTTGGCGCTCCCAGTCAGTCGGGTCGGGGCCGAGACTTTAGTGTGGAGTCGACGGCTCTGTTGATCTAGCCTGAGCCTGGTGAAAGGAGGGGGTACCGAGAGAAGGGCGGTGGATTGAAAGAAAGAAAAAAAGAAAGAAAGAAAGAAATAAAGAGAAAGCTGCAGTTTATCGATGTTGCCCCATGCTTGTGATTACCCAGTTGCCCTTGCTCCAAGAGCATCTGCAGTAAATGAGAGCTAATTATCTGCTTCGGCGCGTCCTCTCCTCACTGTTTACGTTCTGCACACGCTAGGGGGTCAGTGGTCCGACCTCAGAGAGCCCCCAGTAATCCTCCAGCAGCCCTCAGACACTGATACATCCTCCTCCTCCTTTTCCTTTCCTCCTCTTTTGCACTTTCTCCTTTTGCCTTCTCCTCCCTCTCCGTCCTGCCCCTCCTTTTCCCATTCTTCTCCTCGCTATATCATTTTACTCCTTCACACGAGTTTACTACTTTACCCATTGCATCTTCTTTCACCATTTGTATGCCCTAACTTATTAACAATTTTTTAAATCTGCCTACCAGCACCGTTAAAGCTCACAAATGAACACTTATTTTGTTTGTTTAAGCCATACACAAACAAAAAACAGAAAGTTGTTGTTCTATGGGGAGTTACGCACTAAAACTATTTTTTGGTGCTGGCAGGTGAATTCTCATAACTTTAAACAAAGCCAGGCTCTGTGGCCTTTATGCAAAACTACAGGAATCCTCTCCTGGCTACAGTGTCATATTTAATGCACTGATTATCTGGTATCAATCTTGTCATATAACTCTTGACCGGAAAACGCATTTCCTAAAATGTTGAACATGTTGAAACTTATTCCTCCAGCCATTACCTCCTCCAGTTCTACAGAACCATTGCAAATAATTTCCAGTTTGTGCTGATTAACCCCGAAACAATGTTTTAAATTACAGATATTGTGTCAGAAAAGTTGTTAAAACTGGAAGAAAAATGCTGACATATTTGGGCTAAGACTCTTAGAGAAACTTGGCTCTGTTCCTCCGTTATCTACGGCTACAGATTACGAATGTAATCATCCGCACCGCCGTCTCTCTCAAGTTAATGCTGGCTAATTTGTCCTTCGATCGACCTGCTGTTCACCTCTCTATCTCTGTGGCCGGATATACCGTGTGCCCTCTGCAAACCTTCGCCCCCTTTAACTCCCACACACACACACACACACACACACACACACACACACACACACACACACATACAGACAGAAAAACATACAGTTGAGCAAGCTACATAGCATCAGACAATAAGGAGGACTGATTCTCACACACGTGTGTGCACACACACACACACACACACACACATACACACACACACACACACACACACACACCCAGAACCCCCCTCATGACATCCTGGCGGCCATGCGGCAGGCATTCCTCTTGTGGGACAGCCCATAGCCTTTAATCCCAGCCTGGCTCCCGCCAAAAGCTCCCCGGACGACAGAACGCCTTCCACGGAGGATGTGCCACCATAAAACACACAGTGCTCCTCCAACCGCACGCACACACACACACACACACACACACACCCCTTACCCAGAGTGCCTTTCGACTCTCTCATTTTCTCTCTGTTGGTTTCCTACTCTCACCTTTATCTTTAGTTCATTTAATACTCTCTCTGGATTTTTAGTCATCTCTTTGACTGTTCTCTTTCTTTCTCCATGTCTCTTTCACCAGCATGCTCACGCTCACACACACACACACACACACACACACACACATACAGTGTGTAGTGTCCCACTCAGTACGTCCTGAATGTGGCACTAATTATATGTGGAACCTAAGAGAAGTTCCAGACTCTGGATCCAGATTTGCTCTCATTTGAAATGAATGTCAATATTTATACTGTATCGGTCATAACTAATCTTTTACAGTGTCTAGTCTTAGTACAAATGACAAAATCTTAAGTGGAGCATGTATAATGTATATATAGGCTATATAATGATGTAACAGGTTAAAGAGTGAAAACAGAGATTTACAAGTGCTCTCTTATATTACACTATTATTTGTGTTGTATATTTGTACTCACTTTTATGAGCTATTGCTAGACAACAAAATAGACAATGAGGTGTTAAATAAATGTTTCAGTTGCTTTACAGTTGTGTCAGTTACATCAACGGAAACCACATAAAGGAAAAGTGTAACATTTTTATTTAAAAGTGACAGCAAATGATTGCTGTCACTTTTAAATCCATACTGATCCAGAGCCAGGAGACGGTTAGCTTAGCTTAGCACAAAAGCTAGCATACTTACAGTGCCATAAGTGTAAGTGATACAATATGAATAGTTCATCATTTGTCCGTGTCAAATATTACAATTCCTGAACAATCCTATAGTCACTTTTGGACAAACTTTAACACAATGTTACCACCTTATTTTGTAGAAAAGATGTATTTCTATATATTTTTGTGTAGTACTTTTGCAGCCTTACAGCATATTGTACAAGTCTCAGCCAGAACAGGACTTAGTGGTGATGTGAGCAGTTCCACTTTTAATTAAGGCAAATGTGGAAGCTTTTCTTAAACTTTTAAAATCAAATGAAGCTATATCATCGCAGGTGCAGGTTCCAGTTCATAAAATCACTGGAAGATTTTCATGTGTTGTCTCCAAAGCCAACCTCTCACTCACTACCTGTCAGACATTATTCATTCAAACTTGGCTTTGGGGAATGTGCTAAATGTCTGTTGAAAATGGTCCAAAACATCTAAAGGTGTCTCATTCGGGGGCCATTACACACATGTCATTACACAGTTTACAAAAATCCCAAAATGTTCCAACGAACGAAACGCAGGTTGGTTGGATAAACACACTCCTAATCATCTTAACACTGGCATGGATTAGGTTTCTCCTCTGGCTCGACAAAAGCAGGAGGGCTACCGTATGACTAACCCACTGAACTTGTAAATAGTTGTAAATGGTGTCAGGACAGAGAAAACAATGAGAGCATAGGGGACTTCCTGTGTTTATAGAGGACGGGGGACAGACCCTGAATGAGTCAGTGCACCAGATTACTCCATCTGTACATCCATCAATCCATGCACCCACCTATCTTCAATATCTTTGGATTATTTTTCTTACCTACTGTTCACTGTCTTGTAATTGAACACTGTGCTGTCCATACTACAGTTTGTGCAAATATTCACAAATGCACAAGTCCATCTCCTGTCTTCTTTCATTATTTCCAGAAGATGATTAAACACAGTGGGCAGGTAGAGCTTGGTATCACTAGCCCAGAATGTGTCAGATATGGTCCTTGGTCCAACCAGAGCCCTGGCTTGAATAATGAACAGACAGAGAGGGAGAGGATGAGCATATAGGGGGCCGAACAGGACAGAGACAGAGAGAGATCTCTTTCTCTCGCTCTCCCTCTCTCTCCCTGTGTCTGTGCCTACTGCCTACTTCAGCAGTTTCACAATCCCTGACTGGCCAGCCAACCGGCCAAGCAGGCCGTGCTGCTCCGTTCCACTCACACATGAACAGCAGCAGTACAACAACAGGAAAGGGCCTCCTCTGCTTTCACTTGCAGGTCCTGTCTCCAACCTCCCTGGGGATGGATCTTGTTATTATCATTAATAACTGTAGCTCGAGCAGAGATAAACCTTCAGCATTCCAAAACTCTTGGTTTTGTTTATGAGATGGTGTCGCAAGAACAGATAAATTATGGGTTTATTTAAAGGTTTTCTATTTTGGACAAAGGTCTGCTCATCACAGGGAGAGGGTGTGCTGTCTGTGATTAAAGACTGCCATCTAGTGGTGAATATAGAGCATTGTCATAAAAACTGCACCCTGTAACATGCTTGTAGTGTGTTCACTCTCACTCAACAAGGGAGATTTTGATATATATATATATATATATATATATATATATATATATATATATTTTACTTACAGGCTGATGCATGGATGAGTTGAAGATATGAATCCCAGTAACTAGTGTTTGCCAGATGAAAATCAACAGCAGGAAACTGTGTTGAGCTAGAATATTACAGCTTTAATATAGCCACAGCAAAATACTGTATAAGAAACAATCTTAGTATGGAACATGTGTGATTGAGGCTCCCTATCTGAAATATTATACACGTTAATTTAGACAATAAGCATACATGTTACAAGACTGACTTCTTAAGTGGCAAATGCATAACAATTGGTACTATTTGACATGTAGACCTACATTTTGGACATTTTCTATTGCTGTATCAATTGCATTATATGATATAAACGTTTTTATTGAAATATATTGATTAGCAGTATGAAAAGATTCTGTAGTGAAAGATTTGTTAACTGAATAATATCTCCTGATATTGATGGGGACAAGATGGCGAGCTTCACCCTCTTCCTTGCTTTACTAATCTTTATTTCATTTTCTGAACTTCCAGGAGGACGGAGGAAGAATGAGCAAAGAGGACGGAGGAATCGCAACAACCGAAAAGATATGGAGAACCAAGAGGGGCGACGGGAGAGGAAGAGAGAAAGGGAGCGAGAGAGGGACACAGGTGAACGTGAGGACTCTGATAACAGGAACAAAACGGAGCACAGGCATCGCAGAGGCCACAACACAGACCCAGTCTCCCCTGAAGACAGCCTTGTACAGTAGTGCTCTGGACAGACAAAGTCTAGCGCCTCCCCACCCTCCTCCTGTTATCCTCCCATTCATCCTTCTCCAAAACTTGCCCATCCTCACCCACGGTTCACCCCCCTCGACCCCTCTCTGCAGGGGTGTTGCTGCTACCTGTATGATTTGGATATAATGTTTATGCACAAGCGGGATGGGGCACATTCAGCCACAAGGCTTGGGCCACTATGGACTTCAAAAAGTGTTTTTTTTTCCCTAACCTGTAGCCTTCACTTCCACCACTGAGAGAGTGTCTCCGTTGAAATGTGCAGGAGACACTGCTGAGACTGCTATTGGGACTGAAGAACAAAGTGAGAAATGTCTGTGACTGTGTGGCGGACTGGCGGGCTGGCAGACAGACGGGCAGAGAGACAAAGACGTTATACTATGTGCTTGTTGATATGGTTATTTAATGGGGCCCTGGTACATTGCGCGTCTTGGTTTTTGAATGTAGATTTTGCAACATTATGTAGAACAATTGTTTATTGTTGTTGTTCCTGTTCTGTAGATCTCTTTACCTTATTTTATTTGGTGCAGAATTTGTAAAGAAAAAATAAATGTGAGTTTGCTAATTGCCATCTTGTGACATCTTCATAATCACTACAAGTGACAGATGTAGGAGAACCTGCATGCTGTGAATCAAAGGAGTAAAACCGAATATCATTAACATGTGTTCTGTACGTCTTGAACAAAAGCTAGTTTTATCCAGATAAGTGTTAAATCTAATCTACCATTGGTTTTTCTTTTTGTGTAAATGGAATCTGTGCTCTCAGTAAAGCTCCTTGACTAGGAACCAAACCACCTGTATGTCAAATAAAACTATAATGGGTTTGTACCTGTGTCTGTTATCTGTTCCTCTGCCATCATGTGCAATCCACTTGAACATGCTTAAAACCTCAGAGTAAAAGGAAAGTGAAACTCCGTACACTATGCTGCTAGTCATTGATTCAAAGGTTGCTATGAGCTCATTTGGGGTGAAAGATGAAGCTGTAGTCGGGCATCAACATACTGGAATACCCGAACACTTGTCGTAGACACTGACTGGTATCTCTTAGTGCAGTGGTTCTCAACCTGGGGTCCGGGGACCCCTCAGGGGGGCGGCAAAGATCACAGGGGGGATGCAAGTCTTTATCTGGTTTGAGGTTGAGGTAAAAAAAAAGATGTGCACATGTTAAACAAATTATAATAATACACTAGAATATATAATGTATACAAAAGTCGGTATAAAAACTAAATATTTTTGTTCTGGCTTCAAATTGTAGGCAGGCTACTTAGTAGGCCAAACCCCCGGGACCTCTTAACCTGTGGCCCTTGCTGTCATCAGGTCAGCTGTTAGCTGCTATCATCCTCGTTTTTCCTGCCGCCACGGCATCACTATTTTATGAATGAAACATGGCGGAGAAACGTAAAAATGCTGATAACTCCTCTGTATCAAAAAAGAAAGTAAGGCTCTATCTCGAGAGTCACCTCAACTTCGGTTTCGGGGGGGTGGGGGCTCAGCTTTTCTTAGACATAAGTAGGGGGGGCGCCAAGGACAAAAGGTTAGGAACCACTGTCTTAGTGTCACTAAAGAGAAATATAACATTCTGTTGCAATTGAGAAATATACAGAGCTACCAATAAATACCAGTAGCAGTTATGTCCATGGTAGCATGGAAGGTATATCACTATCACCATAACTATTGTGTTGTGTTCCTCAGCACATATTGTGAATCAAACATGCAGTTTAAAGTAATTATGCTACCTCCAGTCATTACTCAAGTCAAAATTATAGGAGTAATTATTGGTTTGGTTTTCGCAGGGACAATGGATCCTCTTTCATTTTTCTGCAAATAAGAAACTATGACAACTACCATCAAGAAGCTTCAACTTCACAGCAAGATAGACATGTTGTAATTTAATTCAATCATAAAGTACACAGAATTCATTTAAATCCCTTCTCTAATATTAAGTTGCACGCATTTGAACCCATATATTATCTATTTCAGTGTCTATAAAGTTTGTCAAACTAGATTTGACATGTAAAATGAAGGTGGTCACAAAAGAATCATGTTTTAAAGCTAAACTGTTTATTAGTGGAGTGAGTATTTTGCTCATCGGTAACATCTACATTGGTATCATCAGGCATGACCACAGTATTTCCTCCTCATTCATTAAGCAGAGAAATCCCCATTAATACAGACTGTACATGAAAATATATGAATTTGTTTAAATTTGACATTTGCAAAATATAGACAAGTCACAGTACAGTATGTACACAAATTATAAGTGCAAGATAAAGCCATGTCTGGGCAGAGAAGACAAATTATACACAGTAAATAGGACCTTGGTTAAGACCAGGATTTCTGATTAAGATGATCTCACTGCTAAAACAAAAACAAAAAAGGGGAAACACTGACAGATCTTGAAATTAACCAGGATGCCTTTTATGTTTAAGATCAGGAACAAATGATCAATTACAACTGCTTTTGTCTGTTTTTAAAACTGACTTAATGTCCCCTGTTCACTTCATATTAGCCACAAAATCTTCGCCCTTCTTAATAGAAGACTTTAGCTCATCCATGGCGTCGGCGACCAGCTTCTGCTCGAAGGCAGTCAGCTTGCCCAGCCCAAGGTTCTTCTCAATGCCGTTCTTCCCCAGGAGAAGAGGTGTGGAGAAGTACTTGCACGCTGTCTCCTCAGACCTGACATAGCCACACTCCACCACACCCTCCTTTCCATTCATGGCGTCCAGGACGGAGAAGGTGAAGCGGGCACCAGCATAGGCCATGGAGAGGGTGGCAGATCCGGCTCCAGCCTTGGCCTTCACCACCTCTGTGCCGGCCTCCTGGATCCTACCAGTCAGAGCAGCCAACTGGTCAGCAGGGAACTCAACTTTTGGTGTGCACTGGGAAATGAGGGGAATGATGGTCTTCCCAGCATGACCTCCAATGACTGGCACATTGACACGAGCTGGGTCAAGGCCTTTGAGGTCTGCTACGAAGGCGTTTGCTCTGACAATGTCCAGGGTTGTGACACCAAACACTCTGTTGGGGTTGTAAACGCCATACTTCTTCATGACCTCTGATGTAATAGGTATGGTGGAGTTGACAGGGTTGGCAATGACGCAGATCATGGCTTCGGGGCAGTTGCGGGCGCAGGCATCGGCCAAGGTGGCTACAATGGTGGCGTTGGTGTTGAAGAGATCATCGCGGGTCATGCCGGGTTTTCTGGGCACACCGGCGGGTATGACCACGACATCGCAGCCCTGCAGAGCAGCATCCAGCTGGTCGGGACCCATGTGGCCGGTCACCTGGGCCCTCGTCTCGATGTGGCTGAGGTCTGCAGCCACACCGGGGGTATGGGCAATATCATACAGGGAGAGGTGACTCACCAGGGGGCTATTCTTGAGAAGCAGAGAAAGCGGCTGGCCTATGCCGCCTGACGCTCCCAGCACCGCCACCTTGGCGTTGTTCTGCGACGAGGTGGAAAGGCTCCGAGCCAGGCTCACAGTCGGTCTCACTGCACGGGCAAACATTTTTTGTTTGTTACTTCTTTTTCTTTTACTTTAGTGAAAATAAAAAATGTACGACTAGCCGCTCTCCTCTGTGACTCAAACGTCCTCTAGCCACGAGCAAACAGGAAGACAAGCACACTGTCATGCGTACAGAGTATAAAGGGCGTGCGTGTGTACGTCAATTTGCGTCAGCGCGTACTGTTACGTCGTCGTCTTTATCTCAGCTCCTTTTTCGGAGGAAAACAAAGCCAGTTAACATTGGAAGTCGGTAAATTAGCGTTAGAAATTAGTGCCGTTTCACGAATTGTAATTACACACCAGACCAACGCAGCAACATCTAAAGGTACGCTACCTACGCAGTCGTTGTATTGCCTATGTTGTGAGAAAAATCATTATCCTTGTTGTTTGTGTCTCCCTGCTAAAAAAAAAAAAAGCTAGCGCCGTCCGATGATCTCCGTCTATTTGCTGGAGTCAGAATGCTGCCATCAGCCTGGCCAGTTAGCTACAACAGGTCCTATTGTTATGGTCGCTTTGCCAGTCGAGAAATCCTTCTGTACTGTTTGACCTGTGTTTGTACTTTGTAACAACAAACGGCTTACTTTTTTGTACGTTAGATTAACTAGTTTGTCACCAGCGAATATTAGCTAGATCGTTAGCTGTGTTCATCATTACCGCTGTCATAAGCCAGCTGGGTTTAGTTAGCTGACACAGTTTACTGTTTGTAGTCAGTTAACAGAGCAGCCCTTTGTTCCACAGACTTAAGTAAACCCTTGTATTTTAGTCATAGCTAAGTGAATTAACGCTTGTAACGTTAGCTAATCCGTTTTCACATCAGGCCAGCTTGTCATATAAGGTTTACATAAGGAATAACTTGATATTGTGTATCACAATTGTACTTATTTTCAGGACCGTCTGAAAACAAATTCATTTCACCGACTGCTTTCTTTCTTTAGGCAGTGGCAAGCTTGAAGGTCCATCGGCTCTCCTAATGATACATCAGAATTAAGGGTAATTCCAGTAAGTATCAAATAGCTTGTCTGTCAGCCCTGTTTGAGGTTACATATGACTTATAAAGTAGAGTATCCTTCGATACTATATGCTATACTTTATGATTCTTAGTTTAACTTCATCTTCATCTTTTTGCTGTTTAGTGGCAGTGACCTGCAGTTGATGTGATCATGGACACCAGCAGCAAAATATAAAAGTGCTGTCATTGCAGATTATATATTGTCTCACTAGAATTTTTGATCAGTGGTGGACCTTAAAACAACAACAACAATAATAATCTTAAATACTGATTTCTCTTAGAGATGCACCGATTACAACTTTCTAGGCCGATTCCGATTTGCTTTGAGTTAGGCCAGCCGATACCGATTTTAGCCGATTCCGATTTCATTTTTTCTAACCTCTTTACAGCACACACAAATATTTATTTTCTATCTTTTCTTTAATAGAATATTTTGCACAGAACATAGAACATTTTTTGAACAGATAATGGATCACTATAAAATAGAACTAATATAAATTACTCCTGGTGTGGGAAATTCACACACATCTACAGTGCAATATTAGAACCATTTCCTTCTTTTCACATCCAATATCCAACTAAACAAATGTGATTTTGGTTTTTGGTGTCGTCCCTCCACGCCCTACTTTTTCCTTGCAGGTGTTGCATATTGCAAACTTGTTATCTTCTGCACACATGCTGAAGAATTTCCAAACAGCTGACATGTTGCAGGTTAATTCACGAGGTTCCCTACATGTGCGAGAATAGCGCGGAGACGCGCTTCACACCGCGAGCGGGTACGCGCAACACACGGCGGAAAAGTTGAGAGAAAGGAAGAAGAGACTGTGCTGTCGCGTCCGTGTGTGCGTGCGTCCTTGAAAACTGTAACACGTATAACTTATGTAGTCCGTTAATTGTAGCATTGAACGGCATGAAATCGGCATATGTCAGACTGACCTGCCAGTCATGGCCGAGCACGTGAAAACCGGCCAATTCCGGTCAACGGCCGGTCTATCGGTGCATCTCTAATTTCTCTTTTTTTAAATGAATAGTACTGATAAAAGAAGTAAACATAATAACTCTAACATGCTCACTGTAACCATTATTTACCATTGCCCCCTTTCCTTAGTACTTCCTAAGGATGGCTAGTTGTGGGGAGGTAGACCACTCGGTTAGCTCGCTTCCATCAAGTAAGAAAGGCAGCAACAGCGGTGGTGGAAGTGGGAACAGTGCTGAATCGTCACGCTCTGGCTCCAGCAGCTCATCCCCAGCCCTGTCTGTACCAGAGTGTGCCATCTGTCTGCAGAGCTGCGTCCACCCAGTCCAACTGCCATGCCATCACGTCTTCTGTTTCCTGTGTGTGAAGGGAGCATCCTGGCAGAGCAAACGATGTGCTCTCTGCAGACAGGAAGTACCGGACGACTTCCTGGAAAGGCCTACACTTCTCTCTCCGGAGGAGCTAAAGGCATCGGCGGGAGGTCGGGGTGGGGCTGCAAGTGATCATGCCTGGTATTATGAGGGCCGTAATGGTTGGTGGCAGTATGATGAGCGAACCAGCCGCGAGCTGGAGGACGCTTTCTCCAAGGGCAAGAAAACGGCTGAAATGCTGATTGCTGGGTTTTTGTACGTAGCCGACTTGGAGAACATGGTGCAGTACAGGCGCAACGAGCACGGTCGTAGACGCAAGATGAAGAGGGACGTTTTGGATATCCCCAAGAAGGGGGTGGCGGGACTGCGTTTGGACACTGAGGGTGTTCCTGGGGCCATTGGGGCAGCCGGTCGAGAGAACTCTGCTGATGGGGCTGATACCACAGTAGCAGGTGTACAGCAGCCGGTTACAGGTATCCCCTCTACTGTTACAGCCCCTGCCAGACCTCCCACCTCCCTTGG
This sequence comes from Sander vitreus, assembly GCF_031162955.1. Classification (NCBI taxonomy): domain Eukaryota; kingdom Metazoa; phylum Chordata; class Actinopteri; order Perciformes; family Percidae; genus Sander; species Sander vitreus. The sequence goes on along the minus strand of NC_135860.1, from coordinate 22,638,511 downwards.
TGGTCAGCCTGACAGCAGCAGCAGCCCCACTCTGGAGGATGCTCTCTCCCAACTGCAGATCAGCCCAAGGCCCACACCTTCTCACGAGCGGTCTGAGGCTGGGGAAGGAGAGGAAGAAGATGAGGAAGAGGAGGCCTCACCCTCCAGGTCCTCTGACCCTCACACCTCCGTGGACGAGTCTGGCTCTGGTGACTGGAGCGACGACGAGGAAGAGGAGGAGGAGGAAGAAGAAGAGGGGGGAGACGGAGAGCGCGTGGAGCCCTGGGAGGATAGGCCACGGAGGCAAAGACTGAATCCAGAGGACAGAGCCCCTCCTGGCGCAGAGTCCGACTCTCCCCCCTCTTCATCCAGTAGCAGTGGAAGGTCCAGAATGCCTGATGGCCAGTGTACAGTGACTGAAGTGTAATGTCATCAATGATACCATCATCACTCAACGGCTATGTTCCATTTCATTAATTTATTCCTCGCTGTATGCTGTCGTTCATTCTGTCACAGATTGGATGTGGGTGGATTGCTCGGTAAAAGAAGTTAAGCATAACATACTCCCATGTTTTTAGGTAAACAACTCAAATTTGGTGCCTCTATTTGGCTCACAATGATCTGGATGTATCTGTATGACTTGTTTGTCAGTCTCATCGTGTGTGTGTGTATATGTATATATATATATATATATATATATATATATATATATATATATATATGTATGTATATGTGTATATATATATATATGTATATATGTATATATATATATATATATATATATTATATATATATATATATATATATATATATATATTTGTGTGTATATATATATATATATATATATATATATATATATATATATATACACACACACACACCAATGAGAAGTAGAAGTAATGTTGGGTTTTCAGTTCTAGTACTGAGCGTTCTAGTACTGAGACGGGAGGTACAGCTTGGTAATGAGTCAGATAGGTACAGCATGTTGTTGTGAGCCATGGCATTTCCTGATTGTCAATCCAGCAAATCATGTGAGGAAACAGACTTATTATGGCGTTCAGCTGCCATCAGTCTGCTCACTTTTTGCCATTTTGGTTGCACGAGTGTTCTTTTTAAATGGTGGGATTTGAAATGTAAAAATGGCTTGGCAACCTGCTTCGGCCTATCCTAGGTAGTCTCGTGTTGAAATTGATTATCCTAATACCCGCAGGGTCTCTGGGAGTCTCAGCCAGATCTGTGACAGTCGAGGGAGAGAGCATGACTGGGGATGTTACTCCTGGAAATGGAACTGTGTCATTATTATCGTTATCATGAACCGCTGCATTGTAATCATCGACACTTTAACTCTCTCAGCTAACATAGCGCGCAGAATTGGGCTTGTTCGAGCTCAAGCCATCTGACTACTCTTGCAACAAATTTAATCCTTGATAACTTCTTCCCAACTTCACCATACCTAAATAATGTCCGTACTGAAGATTTAACTGATTATGAAGCCTTTCCTTAAACATTCTGAAATGTAACTGTTGACTTTTGAAAGTGTGTCATTTCAGAGCAGATTGTGGTTCGACAAAAATCTTCAGGTTGTTTATCCAGATAAAGAAAGGAAACGGAGAAGTGCTTCGCTATTAAGCAATGTAGGTATTTTAAATGTTCTACAACAGGAGCTCACAGGATTATCTGTCTACCTGTCGATGGTTTGTCTTTGATTTCAATTAACCCACAGCTTCTAAAATCTGTGTAGATTACAAATAATGTTTTAAATAAATGTGCGTGATAGAAGTACATATCAAATATATTTTAACCTTTCCCAGCTTTAAATAATTGGCATTTTAATGTGAAGTATCAGTGTTTTCATTTTGAAGCTGTTGAGGCCTCTGTAGCCTCGTTAGTATTCGTTTTGTTCCTGACTAAAGTATTCTCAATTGGTGTTTCTAAAGTGTTGTGATTTGTGCATGTTTGAAGAGAGAGTTATTTGAACACTACTGGTCGGCAGGATGATGAGAAATATTTTTTTGGTTGAGTTTGAGTAAATCCTTTCGTTTCATTTGTTTGTTTTTCTGCGTTTCTTAAGGTTGTAAATCCTCTTATGTATGATATCTTGAGGCAGTAAGAGAACAAGAACATGCCACTGCTATTGGCCATGCTGCAGAGGTTTCAAGTTATGTTATTTCTTTTTATAATTCTTACATGCTTGCACCATCAGCTCAGTCTGACTTTCCATTCTGAAGAATAAAGTTTGTGTAACAGTTTTTGATTGGCAACGTTTTGTTACATGGTTTGTAATTTAAGAATAAATTGTCATTTCATCATCCTAAAATGATATTTGAGCACCTTGTCTCTGATTATTTGTATATGATTATGCTTTATTTACTGTGTAATAGGGTGCATGTGAGTTTGTCCATTTTAAAATATATATATATATACAGTACGTGTTACATAAGTAGCACTATCAATGGGCCCATTGTAAGATTTCACCACAGTTTTTCCACACTATCACCTCAAGTATTTTGTAAGGGGGGGGTCACATTCTTCCCACTGGATTCAGCTGAAATATTCATTATCTATTTTTCATATAAAGCATCCACATGACATATGGACAAAAACAGCTTATAGCAGAATAAGAAGTCATTGTGGTTTCCTTGAGTAGCTATACATATATTGTCAGCATAGGTGTAACAAGAAAGATACTGATAACTAATCCATAACACAAGAACACCTTTTTTTTCTGTTGTTGGGAAACCATATAAACAAGTGTGTGCTGTATGTCATGAGGTCAACTCCTGACTTTCCCTCACTCACCTTGTAGGTGTTTGGTATTCTGGCCACAGCAGCTATCAACACTCCAGCTGGTTGTCTGGCCAGGAAACACGAGCTCAGGAAGGGAAACGGGAGCTAAAGGCCTGGCATCGTCCAGGGATCGGTCCTATTGACATTTCAGTCGGTGCACTTTTGTAATGCCTCACTTGCTGCATGGGCTCATAAATATATAATAAATGTGAAATTTAAAAAAAATACCTGCTTCATGTAGTTCTACTTGAACATAGGGTCAGTCTCAGCAAATATGACAGAAAGTTAGTTTTATAAGTCTTACCTACTGCACCTTTAGCTGTTTCATCTGGCCCTGTGCTTCAGCATCTTTTCGCATGCATAGACGAAAGCCATTGTCATTGTGCAGAGCCAAATAATGCTCCTACCTACAGCTACAATAACAATCTCCCAGTAAAATAGAAAGGGTGGGGATGCTCAATGACACACAATGAGCACGGAGGAATCTAAAGGATCCGCTGAGTTAACCTACAAAACTGGTAGGCAAAGCGGAAAAATGTGGATGCCTTATGTTTGTTATACCTCATCAGCATCTGTATGCTTCTATCTGTCAGGGCTTCAGGGAAGCAGACAGATTAAGGGATTTAGATGATGGAGTCCTTTAGGCCCTTGTTTTCATCCATACTGAAAATATAAGAGTATAATACCCATGGAATAATACAGCATATTCACTGTTCATTACAGATATCTAAACCTAATAATTCTTCATATACAGGAATCAGTGTAGAGTATTAATGAAACAAAATCATTTCTCAGGTCAGCTGACGCACCACAACTAATACATGTTTTGTCGTAAACAGGAGGCTGCAGAGTCCAGTTTCTAAAATATAATAACCCCAAAGGAATGGGAGTTTTTATTTATGGTGTTAATTCAGTTTTCATCCCCTAAAAAAACTCCCCTAATTCCATCGTTTCCCACAAAGGTATGTTTGCAATATATGAACAAAACAAGCACATTATCAGCATCACTGTTTATAACTTTGTTATCTCAGCTCCTCCTCTTGTGATAATGAGCTATAATGTCACATAGAGAGATACCAAACAAAATACATCACAACCATTAACGTATGTGACAATGACTGATCTCTTATCAGTGGATTAGAGACAATGATGCAGCTTAAGTCCTTGTCTTTGCAAGCAAAACATGTGTCTCTACATTCCCAGAGTCCACACAACATTCAGATTATTAAATGAGAAGCACTTGTAGATGTCTTCAGCACACCAAAGAACTAACTAAGTGTACTGATGTCAATCTAGAGTCAGTTTGTAGCAGTTCTCTTCCACACAACTGTGACCTGGACAGGGCTTTCCAAAAATGTGTCAGTTGAACATCTTGGCTGATCTCAGGAAGTTCTTAGAAACTCATCTGTGTTTGGACTTGCTGGCCAGAGCCTGCAGGTTAGCTGGACCGCCCCACACTGTACCAAATACATCCTTCTCAGTCCTCAGAGCCTCTGACAGAGGGAGCTCTCTCCCTGACAGCACTACCTTCTTCACAGCCTGGACCACTGGGGCAGCTCCATTTGTATAGTGACTGAGCCAGTTTTCAGCCCGCTGGAGGAGAGTCCCTGCACCCTCCTCTGCCTGGGGGACGTCCAGGACTCCATCTGCCAGTCCAATCTGCAGGCCAAGTTCGGGATCCACTTTTAGAGCACCACCAAGCAGCTTCAGTGCATTCTGGCTTCCGACAATGCGGACAAGTCGAGCGGCACCGCCCCAGCCTGGGACCAGGCCCATGTGTTTATGGACAAACTGGATCACACTACCAGATGCCATTAACCTATATGAGAGAGAGAGAGAGAGAGAGAGAGAGAGAGAGAGAGAGATGACAGACAAGTTAGATTATCAGCAAACCTTTGGATGAAAGGTGATGGCGTAGAAGAGATTCTAAGGGATTTTACTTTTTTTCGTTTGTATTAAGAAAACATTACCTGAAATCACAGGCAGTGGTGAGTTCTGCACCTCCTCCCAACGCTCTCCCCTCCACCAGAGCAACAGAGATCAGAGGCAGCCTGCACTGAGAGAACTACTCTGTCAGCATACTGTGGTGCACACATTACATGACAGCTGACCTCCAACTCCTTTAACTCAGATGGGTTGCTGCTGAATTAGTCTGCATTAGTCTCGCATTGCCAGACCTTCCTCCACAGCGCTGCGGAGGAAGGTCTGGCGAGTCCACACAGCATTCCGGGATGGGAGAAAAAAACGTGCTCTGGTTTATTGACATTTCTTTAAACCAAATCACAATCATCTTGGGCGGTGGTAAGCGCCGGACGGAGCTACGGTGCCGCTGCAAAATAGCCTTGGGAAGGAACTTGTTTTGGTGGAATGTGTGTACGTTCAACAGTTGTTTTAGTCGTGCAACAGAAAACTCAGATTCATAAATCCACCGGAGTTTAAAATTACAACACATGGAAAGCGGAAGGTAACAGACATCCGGCCGAAAAGAGGGACATCCTGCGGAATTTCCAGTGGCACCGGCGCAATCCCGGAAGTGGAACGTCGTGGATCTGCATTGATATTTATCAGAGCAGTAGAGAGGAAAATGAAAGCCCTTACCTGAGTAGTCGTGTAAGAACATTCTGCATGAACATACACATCTTCATCCCATCCTACAAGGAAATAAACAGAGGCAACGGTAAAGAGATGCAGACAGATTGCCTGCAGCAGTATGCAGACAGTCACAGCAGAGAGATACTGTCAACTATTTTACTTTGCTACCTGTGGGTTAGATATCGCCCTGACAGCGTTGAGGTCCGATCCAGAGCAGAAAGTTCCAGAAGCACCCTGAACAATGAGGCCTTTACAGTCTATCCAGCTCTCCAGCTGGCTCACCCTCTCCTCCAGATCCACCATCATACTGCCTGGGAGGAACGAAAAACTCCAAACAATAAACTGGGCTGCAGAGCCATTTGTTTATGTTTGTGTACAACTGATTGTGTACAAATGGGTTTCATCCTGAGAACAAAAAAAAATCTGCACTAATTAATCGGAATATATACAGTGTTACAGTCACCTTACCGGAGAAGGCATTCATGCGGGACGGGTAGTTGATGCTCAGCACAGCGATGCCAGACTCCTGTTTGAGCAGGTCAATGGATCCTCCAGGAAAGGCCTGCAGCTTCTCTCTGATCTCCCCCTGGTTGAAGCAATGGACGCTGGAGTACACGCAACCTCTCTGGAGCAGCCTTGGACGAACAACATTTATAAAGTAAATGATATTTGAGTGATTTTAAAATCAAATCAATCAAATTATTAGCCCGGGAAAACCCTGACGAACTTCCAGCAAATGTGAGATTTGCTCTGCAAGTCAACTCTCAGTTACAACTGAGAAGGGTCTTGTGTCAACCAGGCTATCAAATTATTTCAAATCAAAATGAAAATGCATATGTAATTGTAAGGGTATAAACAAATGGTATGAAAACTGCCTAATGGAAATCAGACTGGTGTTGCTCAGGACTGACTGTTCATGATTGCACTCACAAACAGGAGTTGGAGGAATGCTCTTAAAACACTCCCTTACCTCCCTGTAAATCAGCCTGAAGGAGGCATAGTACAGAGCCACACAAACAAACTAACAAGAATGAACCATCTCTGATTCCGACTCATTGAAGTCATGAGTCAGAGAAGTTATTACTTTTATAGATTGGCATTTAAAAAATAAAATAAACAAGCACCTCAGAAATGCATTTTGCTTGTTGGACTGGTTTCTGTTTACGATTTGTGAACAAATAATGTGGGTTCAATTCGGTAGACTTGATGTAATTTTATTAATGACTTTATTTGTTGTGACCAGCATGGTGATAAACAATGCTGGCTTAGCCCTTACCTGGCCCAGGCTCCATAGCAGCTGCTGCTGCTGCTGCTCTTTAGGAGATGTCGCCTCACTGCACACAGAGCCATCCTGCAGCAGCATGGAGATGGAGAAATGTGGGCGGGAAATATTCAGACATATTACTTTATTAAAACAAAAGGAGGTGGGCACATATACAGGGGAAGAAAGTCAGAGGGAGCATTGCCAAGATGTATGCTACTGAGTCTGAGAGAGAGAGAGAGAGCCCTCTGACCAAAAAGGCACTGGCAAAAAGAACTGTATGCAGAGGGCACATTTCGTTTCCCTGGGAATTCTTAAGACAACAAAGGCAAGGCATCTTTATCCTTTAACAGCAGCAGCTATTGTTTAGTTTTTTAGCATGCTGTACAAGTGTTCAATTTTTTTACAAACTTGTTTTGCAGTAACGTTAAACCATAACCGTCATACGAGGTGTAAGTGTCCCTTTCTACCTTTAATAGCCTACGTAAGTTACGCATAAAACGAGCTGCGGAGAAAATAAATACATTCCGTAAAACATTTGTTAACATTACACTAAAATAATTACAAACCACTTAGAAACAAATAAGCAAGCACCAACCTTCCTATCGTGTGGTGTTACTCTGAAATTCGTCCCCCCGGAAACTAGAGGTCACAGGAAGCAGATAATGGCAACACACAAATGTAGTTCCTCAACGTCCCCACAGGGGGCGGAATAATACCGCCACGCACAGAGACGTATACGGCTCTGGTCCACGCAGCAAATGTGATTTGGGGTTAAATTGTAGGCCTATTCTATCAACTCTTGCATAAAGGCAAATATATCCATTAATTATGTCATTGTGATTTTTGGGTCAAACACATTTTACACAACACTCTACAAGCTATATTTTAATAATTTATTTATTCAATATGAACTGTAATATTATTCATCATTGGCCAATGCACTGCGCAGAAAGATCTGCTCTTTGTCTGTCACAAGAATAAACAGAATACTGGGGAACTGGCTCTACAGACATGTCCTTATTCAGTAGTATTAACAGAGGGCTATAAATAATGCCTATGCGTTATAATACAGCGTTGGCAAAGGCAGCTTACAGTTATATTATAGGATATAGGCTATATTAAATTAGTCTATTGTCAACTAAAGTTTGCATTATTGTACTGTGTCTGTGTGAAAATGGCAGGTTTTTGTGTTATTTTTAAACCCTAAAACACATTTTCTTGACACTAGTGAGCTGATTAAATCTTAAAGGTAACATCGCTGTGGACACTTTCAGGTCTAATACTGTCACAACATGCTCTGAGATTTAGTTTTGTGTCAGGCACTAAATACATTTTCAGATTTCAATGATGAACATAATAGGTATAGTTTTCAAAGATATAACATAATGGTGTTGGAATAATATCAAAATGAAGGTTAGGATTTGATTAAGCAACACTTAACTACTTGTACTATTGATTTAAGTGCAATATTTTTGTTCTAGCTTTGCACTTTTGGCATTAAAAAGCATCCTTAGAAAATGCAACCCACATTTGAGAAATGGTCTTGTTCTTCTCCTCCTAACATAACATACCAAGAGGGATTACCACCTTTCTGAAGTGCAGTAAAAAGTGTGAATTGCTCTGGGATCATTCTACTGTGCAAACACAGACAGACTTAAACTACCACAGACTTGTAGGCGTGTTATTAAAATAATTTGTCTGAGTATAACTGAAGCATCTGTGTAAATACTGAGGTTTGGAAAGGATTTGTACAATTTTGGTGAGATATGAGATAAATGTAATGCTCAGTGAGTGAGAGTAAGAAATGAGTCTGGTCTGTTCAGACAGTGAGACAAACAGAAACAGACAAACAGAAAAGAGGAGGATATGAAGACGATGTGCAGGAAAAGGAAGGAAAATGTGTCAAGACAGAGGCAGGGTGACACTTCCTGGTCTGATCTATGGTTACTGGGAGCATAAATCCTTCACTTCTTTCCTCGACTGCTATTCACAGCCCTGAACATATCTGTGTAAACAAACACTGAGGATTCCAGAGACATGCTGAATCAAAAGTCTAAAATTAATTTAAAGGTGACATATTATACAAAATGCATTTTTTCATGTTTTTTGACATAAATAGGCTATGTGTCCCTGGTGTGTCTAGAGAACCCCAAAGTATGAGAAAAGACCACGTTCTCTGTTTTTCTCCTTCTCTACCTATCAGAAAACGTGTGTAACATCGAGCCAGTGGGACTTGCAGCTCCTTACGGCGTCCTGTGCTGTTCTCCCTTCAAAACTTCAACAGTTTCACAACATACTGTGACTTTCTTGACTTGCGAAATTATCTTTAAAATTGCCAAGCATCTTATGGATAATACATGGCACAATTCAAACAGGATAAAAAAAAAAATATTTGTCTTTCGCCACTGACTACCATACATATTTCCTCTGAAATAAGGCCCCATTGGGGACACCTTAACCTTAACTTTGAACATTAAAGCTATAGTGTGTAGTTTCTGTCGCCCCCATGTGGAATTCTAAGTAATGACAACACCACTGTTGTTGCATATAGAGTGCGGATCGGGCGCATTTTTATGTCCAAGCCCGGCCCGCGTCTGACAGAGCAGTAACCGAACCCGACCCGAGCCCGACAGGTATTAAGATATTTATGTTCTCTTTTCTTAAGCAACTGTAGGAAGGCATTCGGCATACGTGTATCGTTGTCACAGCTACATAAACAAATTTCCGCACACAGGAAGACGGATGTTAGGGTAATATTTTCAATTTATTTTAATCACAAAAACGAACCTTTGCATCAAGTGAAACAGGCCCATTGGCTACCTACATAATAAGCTGTTTTAAATTTAAAATGTTCAATGCCTTATTGCGCTGATGTGACCGAGCCCGACCCGAACCCGAAAGTCATTTCTAAATATCTGTCCGAACCCAGCCCGGCCTGTTGGGTCCCGTCGGGTCCCGTCGGGTCCTGCCGGGCTCGGGTTGGGTATCCATCCTCTAGTTGCATCCACATGACACAAGCCTTCCGTAATCGCACACCGCCCCCACCCCTACAAAATCATGATGGACTCTTCAGAAGAGGTAATTATCTTCACTTGAGTTTCTGCACGCGGAAGTTTCCAGACGACACCATGTTCTAAACATAGCCATACTGAGAAATAAAGAGAGAGTTGTGTGGAGCTGATAGTCTTAATTAGCTTTGCATCAACTCATTTGGCAATGGCTTGAATGTAACGGACGTTCATTGATATGAAACAAAGTTACGCACTAAAGCTTTAAAGCATGTAAACCTTGTCTTGTAAACCCTTAAATAAAAGTATGAACCTGAAATGAAGCATGTATCCTTCAAGTGTAGCAAAAGTGACTGTGTATTGTACTTTATTCACATAATAATCACCATTGAATTAGATTAAATCATATTATGTGTTTGCAATGACCAATCAAGACTTTTTTTTCCCCTAAATTTGTGGAACCAAGTTCATTCAAGACTGTACTGCAAAAAGGTCATCAACAAGGATACAGTGTACTCTACTGCATCCAAGACTGCAATAGACTCAAAAGTCCATACCTCTCCGGTCTATTTAAAAGGGGGGAAGGAATTCAAAAAGGTCGGTGGGACTCATCCCAGGCATGCATTCCAGACACGCTGACTCTCCTTCTTGCTCTGTACAGTTCTTTCAGCTTGGTCAGCTAGCCTGCAACCTGTCTCTACGTATCTCTGTGAAGTGCAGCACCTCGAGGACATGGTGGCTTCAGGGAATCTGCATACATACGTTAAGTTGCCCTCAAGTTTGTGTCTGTGTGTTAGGTGAGTGATGGACCGGCTACCTGTCCAGAGTGTTGATACTCTTTCATTAACGCTTATTCCCTAACCATTATCTCACTGTGCCTGTCCACTTCCATTCATCCTGTGCTCAGCCCTTTCAGTCATTTCAATTCAAGTCAGCCCTGCTGGTTTATGATCTATCTGGATATCAGTGATGCAGCCACAGACTCCAGCTGATAATGGAGGCCTGTCTGAAATTACAAACTGGCTAATGGGAGAGAGAGAGAGAGAGAGAGAGAGACATACACAAATGCCGTTGCTTGTATGTCTGTGTGTGTTTCAGTATGTGGTGCTGTGTGTACTGTATGTGGCCTCTGTAGTGATGCATCAGTGTACTGATCAATATGCAGCTGTCTGGGGCTCCACAGGAAGTCAGGGAATGCACTGCAGTCAGCATTGCTCTATACCAATGCACACACACACACACACACACACACACACACACACACACACACACACACACACACACACACACACCAGATATGTGCCAGTAAGGGTCTATTTCAGGGCAGGAAGAATGGCAGGTTGGCAGGTGCCAGAGACTCACAGGGGCCTGGAGGTTTCCTATGAGGTGTGGGAGGTCAGTGGAGCTGGAGGGCAGAGAGCCAGGAGACACTGGAGGGCCAATAAACACTTTTCCACAGCAGCAGCAACTGGGATGTGTCTGCAGCAACTCCTTATGCTCAGCCATTAAAAGACAAAATTCAACCGTCCTAAACTGTAAAAACCATATGACCAAATGGCAAAAATGGCATTATCTCAAACTGCTTTATTAAAAAGTAAAAAACTTTAAAAACATTCCTAAGGAATCTGATATGACCCTCATCTCTGTTGACATAAGAGGGAAATATTCTGCAAATATATACCTAATGGTTTGGCTATGCACTGCAGTGGACATAGCAGTGCTAAAGATGGCCAAGAGCTTCCTTGCAGGCCAATCAAGCTTTACCATGTACACTGTTTGTATGAAAATTGTATCTCAGTTCTTTTACTCAAAGTACTGGTCTAGACCAATCAAATCAAATTAGATCAAACAGTGTACGTGGTTAATGGGTGTGTCTGTGTGGACCTTTATTGGAGCATCACTGGAAACAAGCTGTATCAGCCATCTGATTAGACCCTTGTCTCTGGCTGAACTTGTGTTCTATGTTTGCATGATACAATACATATTGTTCCATACATTCTTTCCAGTGTTATTGTGGTTTAAGTAGCACTTGATTTAAAACAGTTAGTACTGGTTATATAATGTTTTCAGCATCTGGAAACCTCCAGACTTGAGCACAGGCCAGTAGTACTAGGAATCCACACTCCTGCCCAGCCTTGACGCAGGAAAACAGTGAGAGACAGCCAACAGAGCGCCATAGGCTAGGCATCAAGAAGGATGACAATATTTATATTTATATCAGTGCCAGGGTAGGATTTCTGGCACCATAACATTGTTGCACCTGTTATTTCAGTCAGCCTAGGGTGCAAAGTTTCAGGTTGATGGGTTGGGTGTCCGTCCCTCTCAGGGCCAAGGATGTGTGTGTGTGTGTGTGTGTGTGTGTGTGTGTGTGTGTGTGTGTGTGTGTGTGTGTGTGTGTCCCTTTGTTTGTTATGTAAGTGAATGGGCATATTTGTGTGTGTGAAAGTGAAAAACTAAATAATTGACTTGACAGTGCAGACAGGCAAACAGAAACATGAATAAGTAAAATGGCGCTTATTACACCATCTGATGTAAACAGAATCACACACATTTAGACAACACAATGCATGACACATTTATGGAGGAATACATACATACTGAACACAAACATAAAAACAACACACACCCACGCTATCAAAGGGATGGATGGTCCCTGTGCTGCTGTCACGTAGCTCTGCAGCCATCACTTAAGATGCAGAGATCACAGTGTCACCAGAGATGTCAGCCAGCAAGATTGAAGGAGCCAGACAGTCGTTTGGTCCTGGTGCTTCATCTTTGTGAGCTAGACGGTCACCTAGGACTCATCTTGATGCAGAAATATTTCTGTGCCATGTTTGATTAATTGAATTGTAGGCTACGGATTAAAGAGGCCTGCACTGGGGCACGGAAACTGCACAGCGGCAAGGTCGGCTTAGCTTGTAGTTTGTTAACCCAAATATTGAAGATTATTGTGGAAATTGATACATACAGAGTGAATGAGGCTAAACAGGTTTGTGCACAGGGTTACTCAACTTTTGAAACACTACTGTATAATAGCGCTCTCTTTATAATGTGTTATGCTGTACTGGTGCCTTCACAGTCACGCGTCACAAATGGGTTTAAAATGCCAATAAATCATTTTTAGAAGTGTAATTATTCAATCAGTCAAAGCTGCACAGCATGTCAACATAACATACTGTACAGTATAATGCAAGTTTATTACAAATGTAGATACTTTGGTATGTGATGTGAAAAGAGAGGAGAAAGCATTAAGTCCTTATGTTTATTACACAAAAAGAACAGCAAAGGCCTCACCTTTATCATATGATTCACCACTTTCACCGAAAAAAACTGTACTACTCAGCTGAGTAATGTCCTGATATATGACCATTCAGAATTAGTAAAAGTAGAAAAATGGTCACAAGCATAATTATTTGTTATGCACAAAAGCAGGCTCTCGTGAATTATGTTTTACATTTTGATTGTAAAACATCAGCAATGAATTGACAGCAAGAAATTAAAGCCATTCCAAACAATGCATTTCACTTTCAAATCAGGAAAAATGCATATAACGAAACCAGCCTTTGGTACAAAGTTGTAAAAAGGAACTCACAATCACATTCGTGTTACTGTAATCATGAAAATAAATGTAAAGCCAGTCATGGATGTAAAGCAAAATGTTTAAGTCACAGGCAAGGTACAGTCCAGGCATGTACTGTAGGTAATATTCAAGAAGGCAGAAACCAACACTGCTTTATTCAGCACACAGAGTGATGCTAGGGCTAGGGGGGAATGTCTCCTTCACTGCCACTTTATCTCCGACCCAGCATGATGCTGCATATTGTGTTTGTAACATCAAATTTTGTGCAAAAAGCACACAAAACATGTTGCACACAAAATACAAAATACAGTACATATTACATACATCACTCTGTATTTCATTTGGCTGGAAGTTTTTGGATCATCTGAATATGAGCAAGCATCGCTTTTAAGGTGTAAAAACAGTTTATAGAACAGAAGGAGGGTGTGTTGTTGGTAGATCTGCAAGGCTACACTAGTCAAGGCTAGAATCCAGACCTGAGCATTTGACATCCATTCAGATGGTTGGCATGAATGCATGATCAGTGGATGGGATGTTTTCACTGTCCTCTGAGGCTATGCATGATGCCTGGCAGGTTCATGGGAGCAAACTGCTTCAGATCCTTTTCTTGCCTTCCTTGGTCAGTTAGGCTCCACTGGATGCCACATACATTCTAAAAGGTGAGTGGATGAACTCACAACTAAAGCACTTCTTTAGTCTGTAGGAGTGGAGAAGCAGTCTGGGTTTGGTATGTACAACAGTAATGAAAAGGAACGTTCAGTGTTCAGAGGTTATCACTGAAGACTTCTTGTTGGTTCAATCATACGGGGAGGTGGATGTCAAATGATGACGGTCTCTTTGTGAAAGGCGTGTGAGTAGGTAAAAGAGGAGCTGTGTTTCTGGAGGGGGAAGGATGGAGGCACAACAGGGGTGGTAGAGGGAGAGGGGGAGGCGGAGGAGGAGGAAGTGGGGGAGCGGCTGGCCCATCGAGAGGGGAGGCGTCGGTTGGCTGGACGGGCAGGTCTCGAGAAGTTCCTCTGAACGGAGGAGGAGACAGAGGTCTCTTCCTTCTCCTGTGGAGAAACAAATGAATTACCATTTAGGATTATCACACCGTTCTATCAACAATTAAATTCACACACTCAGATACTTTACATTTTGTCACGTGTTCCATCGGAAGTCTTCTTGACCCTGGGGGAAACAACAGGCATATTTCAAACAGGAACATGCTCATGTGGAAAGGTCACACAAGTAGATCCCATTCTTTTTGGTCGAGAGAACAGCATCTGAAGCGGAATACCTTACACATGCTGTGGTTCTGCTGCCAGATTTATTTTGGACAGTGCTCCTGGGTTAAGGTTAAACTAAAGTGGTGCCTTCTAATACGTTTTTTCTATGAGGTCAAATAAAATTGGTTTGATAATCGCTCAAACGATTTCGTTAACATTTGCATGACTTTAAAGCAGCGTAATCACTTCAGCTTTCTCATTTCTGTGCTCTGCCAAGGGCATTTATTCAGCTGCCTTCTTGCAGATACTTCTGTAATTACCACACAAAGGCCAGAAAAACACTTCCACTACGAGGCCCCATAGAAAGACTGGAAGATGAAAGACAAGTTGTTGAGGGTGACAGACCTCCTGCCAAGTACTTTATATGCCACACTGCCAGTTCCTTTTGTTAGGAACCTTTAAGCAATGAAATGGCCCAGATGCCCAGATAATAATGGAGGCTCTGGCCTGCTTCTGTCTCTTAGCACATACCAGAAATAAACAACATTCCCACCGGAGCTGTACTCAGTCAAGGGCAATCGCTTAGTGTTTCAGAATGGAATGAAACAGAACGAAATGTGCAAGTTCACCCAAGTCCACTGGCGTAATTGGCCTTGAAAATATAGTTTGACTTAATGTATTTTAGTCAAATAATGTGCAGACTTCCATATTCCAAGAGAGTGCCTCTAAATCCTAACATCTGTAGAGTGATTAGCACACCTGCTGAGTGGCAAGGCAGTAGCTTATATGTGAAAGTGTGAATGCAGACTGTATTTTTCAGACGCTACCCACCTGCACTGTTAGATGTATCTCTTTCACACCCATGGCGCAGTGGCTGCTGAGCTGTGCATGTGTGGTGTGCGTCTGTGAGGTGTGTGAAGTCTGTGTGTGTCTCGGAGTGGGAAGTAAGGGCAGAGGGTCCATGTCCAGCATGTCCAGTTCTGTGACGTTATCCTCCTGCCTGACACTGACCAAAGGACTTGAAGCCATCTCGTTCGGTTGGCTCTGGTTCTGTTGAGCCCGGGCTGCACTCTCATAATTCTTCAGAATCCTTTCCACTGCACCGTAGTTGGATCTGGATCCCTCAGGCCGTGGGTACGCAGCCAGAGTAAGGGCCCTCCAGGGATGGTCATTCATCATTCGAAGCCCAGGTCTGGAGGAGTCGGACTGGGAAGGAAGAACAGACGCATGCCTTAACTGTGCCTGTTGCCCTGGCTGTGTCATCTGTCTTTGTTTGTTCTCAGTAGACGGCTGCTGGAGTGAAACACCAGCTCTGGCCGACTGAGACCTTGCTGCCTGGGGATTCTCATTCTTGGAGATGTAACTGTCCACATTCGGACCTGGCTGGGTGTTTGCAGACAAGACAGACTCAGAAAAGAGATCCTCTGTGGCCCCTCTACGCTGTGTTTTCCTGGAAGGACTGCTTGCTGTTGGAACTTTGTGCTTGACCTCAGAATGGTGTGCTGGACTCTGAGAGCTTATAATCTGTGGCTGTGGTTCAGATGAATGGTCAGAAAGGATTTCTTGCTTCAATTTAACCTCTTGACCTCCAGTACCACATCTCATTCGCCTTGGTTGGAGCTTGGGGTTCTGAATTGTAGAAAATGTGACTTCAGGATGTACACCCATGACGCTAGTGCTGACATCGGTACAATTTGGATGAAATGTTGTCTCCCTGGGAGGTAAAATCTCATCTGATGCACAACTTGGGGGAAAGACTGGTTGGCAACCCACTGAGCCGGCATCTGTACGTATAAAACTGTCTGGTTCCTCTACGCCACGGCCCATCTCAGCCTGAAACAAAGTTCTGTTGAACTCAGCTGTTTTTTGTTCCAGCATTATGTTTCTTTTGGAGCCCTGGAGGTTGGGGCTGGCAGGTGGTATTTCGAGAGAGGACAAGAGCAAATCTAAAGGCAACTCTTTGACAATCTGAGGCATTTGTTGCTCAGAGCTTTTCAAGTTCCCGACACCAGGGCAGTAATCCGAGCGCAAGTCTTTTCCAGCAGTCAAAATGTTGACTTCAGAGAAGCTTTTCTGGACAGTCCCGTATGTCGACAGCTTACTGCTAGTGAACTTGCTTGCATCACAGGACCAGCGGTTGTGGCAGCAGCCCATATTACATTCAGAGTTAGCAGGTACAGAGCACGATGCTACAACACCGTCTATTAAAACTTTTCCTTCATTTTCTTGTAGCATGGCCTCAAACTTCCTGACAATAGATGGGCTGCTACCTTTTTTGTCCCCTAGAACACAGGGGCTATGGCACTTCCTCGCTGTCATCACGGGGGATTCCGGGATGTGGAGTTCTGTGTCTGGATGGGTGGGGGAGCTCAGATTCCAGGAGGAGGTGCGGGGAGGGATGGGTGGACCTGCTGTATCAATCTCAGAGAGTACTCCAGGGTTTGTCTGTGTTTCTCCATAGCTGTCTGGATCAACAGTGTTTGCTTTCCAGGATTTGCTTGGCCCTCTGTCGGCCTTCCAGGTGTGATCTGGTGATAGGGTGATCCAGTTTTCCCTCTCCAAGGCCTGGAGGTCTTTGTAAATCTGGCTGAGGTCGCAGGGGGCTTCCTCCACCTCCAGTAGGGTGTTATCATGGCCACACAACATCTCACTCTCCTCAGGTAGACACAGGGATTCAAACCGATTCCTGAAGGGAACGAAACGGTGAAATGCATTCACTCTTATAGTAAGAGCATCAAGACATAACAGGCACAGTGATTATCACAGTTCCATAGCAAAGGGGATTTAATTACCTCTTATCCCCACTCTTCTTTCTGATCTCATCCTGGTAGCTGCAAAGCTCCTCGCTTACAAGAGCTATCTCCTTCAGAGCCTGAGACACAGATAAGGGAGAGACAGAGATACAATCAGACATGCTGGATACTGTGTATTGTTGAAGTACCGTAAAAATAAAACTTAAAATTGATGATGAGATAGTTTAAGAGGATTATATAGACTATAGAAACCAAGGAGTGACTGTACAGTAACACTGATGATTAAAGGAGAACTATGCAGTTTTTTTAGCTTAATTTACCTTAACTGAACAGCTTCGGAGTCATTGGAATGGTTATGTGACTTTTTTCGAGTTGAATGGTGGTCGTCTCGCTTCTCCCTACCGCCTGTGAGCGGAAAAACCACCCTTGCAACTTTTGGCCGGCGAGCCGCTGGCCTCAGCATCAGGAATACCGTATGATATCAGGTCTCACGATGTAACGAATTGCTTCACGGCACTGCACACATACGCCCATTCAGGAACCGGCTAACAAGGTAACGATGGAGTTTTTCACACTATCGTCATGGCTGAGCCAGCGAAAAAGATGCAGAAAGCTAGGAAAGCATTGTCGGAGGAACAGAGAAAGAGGAAACGGCAGAGTGACCGAGCGAGGAGTCAGACACAAGTAAACATAGGAGCTGTCAAATATCTATTCTGAAGCTGTAGGGGGAGCTCTAAAGAGAAACCTGCAAGCAAAAAGCGAGAAAACAGCGAAGAAATGGCCAAAACTGCATAGCGCCCCTTTAAACAAGTATGTGTCAGCAGAGCAAAAAAAGACAAGGCAAGGAATGACGACCACACCAATGTGTCTATACTATATATACATATAGAAACATGGTTTGAAACACTCACAGCATTGAGAGCGGTGGTGTTCTTCTTCTTGTCGCTGCCGTAACTCAGCTGAAGAGGACTTTCTTCAGGACGAAAATTGTTTTCATTCCCGTATGAGACATTCTTCTGGGGCACTCCACATCCAGGAGCTCCAGGAAACATAGCATCCAGCTCCATTGTATCCACAGCTTCCTTGCTATCAGTGGCTGAGTCTTGCTGCCAAGTGCCTCTGGATCTTAACTCATCTAGCTGCTCAGGTTGTGAATGCTCATTCTGAGTGACCTGACCACCGACGCCAAATTCAAAGAGGCTGTCTGCTTGGAAGAAGGTGGAGTGGTGACCATCTCTGCCAACGCGATCGCTGCCACTGATGTTTCTGTTGCGACCAAAACCAGGTAAAGGAGGATGTCTGATTGGCTCTGACAGACTGCTGCTGCTCAGCGGCTCGTTGTCACTGAGCAGGCTGGATCCAGTGCTGGTTGAGCGTACGCTGAGTCTGTGCACAACGTTATCGTCGGCCTGCCTCCCGCTGTCTAGTCCGGTCCCTTCTCGCTTGATCCTCACATCACAGTACAGCTAGAAACAGGAAGAGGAAATAGAGGTCATCTTTTTTTTTTGCCTTATTGCATTACTCTTATGTTGAATGAAACAAACAATACCCTTTTGTCATTTTAAAATGTATTCTTTAAAGATTAGAGTTCAACATTAGATTTGGCAAAGATTGAGCAAACGCAATATTACATTAAACAAATCAAACATCAGTCAAATACACCAAATATAAACAAAAACTTATTTAAATATTGACATTCATACATTTTTTTTTATTTATCTAATATTATTATATTGTCTATTAGATCAAAAAGGTACACCTAAGTAGAGTATTGTGTTTAAAGGGGCATACATTATGAATCTACTCTAATTGGATGCTTAGAATGAGGTTAGACAATATAAAGAATGTCAATGGCATAATATTATTATAAAGTAATACTTCATCATCACACACACCCTCACAAACTAATATGGGATGATGAGAAGACAGCATAGCGCTGAATCGTTTGAACGTATTTAGACCACAGAGGATTGAAAAAAAAAAAAAACATTCAAAGAATTCTTTCAAATAAAATTGGATAACCTCTGGCCTCCTAACATGGGATCCCAAAATAGTAACTATTTCATGTTGACTGGGCTCCCTTCCCATCACGCAAAGTCTAGATGGGACTAGTGCCTTTTCGCCTGCTTTATTCCGCTGCTGTTTTCCTCTCTCATTTTCTGCTCTCGGAGGGGCAAATGAGAGCCACATGTTCTTTTCATAGAAAATTGTTCCAGTGCCTTCACACTCTGTCCAACTACTTTTGTATGGCTTCCCTCATTAAAAACACTAATCTGCTCCTCTGGGCATGTCAGATTTTGACTCGGGCTTTGTCACTACCCATGCTTTGTCCCTCTCTCTTAGGGCCATGCATTTGCTCTGAATTACTTCCCTTTTCTGACAGGCCTTATCCTGTTATACTTTCTTATACTAATTCTCATCTAAGTCGAGCCTTTCAACAAAAATTGAAAAATATTACTTTTTGGTCACTCTACTAATTGTTTAGTTGACTAGTTGTTTTAGCTCTATTTCTCTTATTCCCCTAGCACAATTCTGCTTAAGTATACAAACAAAAACTAAAAGTTAGACCGATCTAATATTTAATTTGCTCTAACTGACATGGTCGGGCATATTTCCAAACACAAACAATGAAGAAGAACATTCAAGTTTTTGTTCATTCATTCAATTATTTGTCATTATATAATGTAAATGCACATTATGAATGCATGCAACAAATAACAAAGAAATTTAACAAAATGAAAAGATGTGACTGTCAATAAATAAGCTTTTCTGTTTTGGTCTTTTGACTATCACATATGATCAACAGCCACCTATGGAGGAGTATATTACAGTAATCTCTCTCTTAAATGTTCTTTTTGTTACATGCCAGCTTCTGTCTACATCAGTCCAGGTCATAGGCTGTCTCAATCACTGCCTCTGTCTCAGTACACAGAGATCAGAGAAATAGCAGAACTCTCGCCCTCCTCCTTCCACTCCTTCCTTTCCTCATACTCTGCAGCTGCACTGATCAGGGATATTGTTTTGACAGTGTGGATGGTGAACAGGATGTGTAGGAGGGAAGTGTTACACACTGTAGGCTGCTCAGTGCATAGGAAGCCATATATCATACACAAAAAATGGAGCAAAGTTTCATACGTTTGAAAATGGCATTACATACTTTTGAAGGTTTTCCTTTATCTAATCATTCACTTGCCTAGCTTTTACCTAAATCCAACCTTAACCCCAAAGCAAATAATCAAACAACAAAGACAGAATGCAGAAATATTCTCATTCCGACACATTTGGAGCATCTTACCTCTTCAATTTTCTTCTGCATATCCTTCAGCTGGCACTCCCATTCCCTCCTCTCCACGTCGAACCTCTCCAGCAGCTCGGCTTTCTCCCTTAACCAGTCCCTCTCGTTGTGCTCCAGGCGACAGCGCAGGTCCATGGCTGTCGAGTGTGTGTCCGCCAGGAGCCTCCGCTGCTCTTCCCTCTCCCGGCGGAGTATTGATGTCTCGCCGTTCTGTTCTTGAGCGCTCCGTGACGCCACAGAGCCAGGGCCTGCCGCTGACTGGACCCCTCCACTGATCAACCCAGCACCCTCTCTAGCCTCCAACTGAAGAGAAGGAAACAGACAGGGAGTGCAGAGGGCACAGAGGAGGAGAGAGAAGGGAGCAGGAAGATGGAAAGGGAAAGAGTGGGAGAAAACAGTCGGTGGTGATAAAGGATAGATTACAATTGGAGAAAAAGAGGATGAGAGCCAGATGATAAGACAAGCAAGGAAGGAGAGAAGAGAAATTGTTAAAAGTGGAATTAAGAGAATGAAGGAGTGGCAGGAAGAGAAGGTGGAGGAAGTGGAGGAATAATGCACCATGGGGACGAGTGTGAGTGGGTTCAGAGGAGGGAAGAGGGAGAAAAGAGAGAAGAAAGATGAAAATATCCTGTAAGAACTCACACGCAGGGTTCATGGGTTCAAGTCTCTTCTCTATGGTACTTCACTAACACAGGATGCAGTGCAGGATATGGCAGATTCAGGCACAGAAAAATGTGTCTGTAGAGGATGCATGTGGCCTCAGTCAAATGATACTCAGTTTTCAGAGAAACACAGATTCAGACAAAGAGGATCTTTCAAGACAAATATGACAGGACTTCCGATTCCTTTCAACACATTATAAAAATGCCAATTTTATTAGTTAAATTGGATGTTTTTGTTTTAATGAGAATATTACTGGGTGCCCCTGCACAATGCCCTTTTCAAGTGAAATACCCTGGGCATTTCCCCTGGAAATTTCACTGTGTTTGGGCCAAAACCGTAAGCCAAAAAAATGTTGTCACGTTACTGAGAATGAATAAGAAATATTGCACAAAAAAAATGCTAGAAAAAAGGGCTTAAAAACAGACTGAATTTGATAACATCGAAGGTTTGTCATGGTGGTCTGATTTGTACATCTGGATAAGATAATGGTGTTAGGAAAACTAATCTGAAATGTCCTCCACCAACGAGATAATGCAAAGGAATTATCTGATAGAGACACTTTCCCTTTTTTGTAGTATTTAAGGATAAGGGTGTGTATAGATCTGTGCATTCTGTGGTAAATATGTGCATTTTTGTTGTGCGTAAAAAAAGGGAAAGAAATGTTGGCTCTGGGGCTGGAAAGAGCCCAAGACAACGCCTGAGCATATGTACATATGTGTGTGTGTGTGTGTGTGTGTGTGTGTGTGTGTGTGTGTGTGTGTGTGTGTGTGTGTGTGTGTGTGTGTGTGTGTGTTAGAAAGAGGTAGAGAATGCATATGAGCATGCCTGAGTGTTATTTCAGTGTTCAGTCACAGACAGCGACCAAAGCCTTCTTACAAGCCTCGGTCATGGTGCTATTTCTGCCTGTGGCCTGGGGTCATGAAATTATGGTGTAGAAAAACAAGTCAACCCTTTCTGTCTGCCTGTGGCTCTTCTCGAAGTTCTCCACAATTACAGACGGATGCAGATGGGTGCTGTCCACAGTCTATTTAAACATCCAAATGTAAACAAATAGTGAAAGTGCAAATATAAGAGGTTTGGAGTCAAAATAAAAGAGCTGAAGACCGTTTTTTTATTAATTGAGACAGCAAAGAAAAAGTGTCTTCTTAAAAAGAAAACTAAAGGAATTTTACATGCAAACAGGGACACGGGTCAACATCATTTTAGCCAGTTTAGGGAAAACACACCCATGCATGCACCCACACAATTCTATCAGAGCCATCTCCTGCTAGCCTTGGACACCCAGTCTGTCAGTGTATGGCACAGGGTATATAAAGGTAACTGTGTCACCACGGTGACCCACTATAAATAGCGGACACACAGCCTTGTACAATGTCACATTCCGAGAGGAGGTGGGGAGTCGAGGTAAAAGGAGGAGGGGAATTGGCTGCTAAGGCAGAGTGACATGTCTACTAGCTGCCCAGCAGCTTTCATAAATCAGTGGCATGCGAAGAAATATGCCAGGAAATATCCGGCCTAAGACCTCTGCCTGGGACCTTTGATGCTCCCTTGGTATTTGGTGGTAGAAGTGCCCAAAAGGGATGTGGAACCAACATACAGTAGCTACATTCACAGCCATATCCTACTGTGAGGAAAGGTGTGTAATTAAAATAGCAAGAA
Source organism: Sander vitreus (assembly GCF_031162955.1). NCBI lineage: Eukaryota > Metazoa > Chordata > Actinopteri > Perciformes > Percidae > Sander > Sander vitreus. The sequence continues at coordinate 22,615,723 of NC_135860.1, read as the reverse complement.
TAGAACAAGCATGTAACTGTTTGTAGCTACCGATCTTTAGTTTCTCGACCAATCAATTGACCAACAAAAGGGACGTAAACTGGCTGCTAACCACAGCTCAGAAATACGTAAACATATCTAAGATGTGGAAATTGTATGAATAAAACTTGATTAAAAAGCAACTAGAAGGGCACTGGGAGAGCTGAGACTTTCACCAAGGCATGCCCTATCTCACAATGTTAATGCAGTGTGAATTTTCCCAGTCGGGAAGTCATTTTAACTGATTATTCCGACACCACATGAATGCAGCACAATCACCCTATCTTGCAAAGGTAATGAAAGTGATAGTTTGTGTGTCCACCCGTGATTTGCAGTCGCTCCAAAATGTAATGTTCTTCCTTGGCCAATGCTACACCTTCCACAGTTTCAAAAAAATCGGGCCAGTAGTTTTTCCATAACCTGCTGATAGACAAACAAACCAACAAACAGACAAATCGAACTGAAAACATAACCTTCTTGGGGAAGGTAATTATGCAGCGCTTTAGTCTGTGGGTTCAATCACACTCTCCTGATTAAGTACAGATATGGATATCTTCACTATGACACATGATTTGCAAATACCATTTCACTTAAAGTGACCTCAAAATTCCAACTTACCCTAGACCCAGGTACTAAATTATCCACCACTTGTTCCATTCATTACTTTGGGTTTGTATAATACACTTGGCTGCTTGGATAATCCTCTACAGTATTCTGGGCGGCTCCTTGTGATTTTGTGCTACCTCTTTTAAAGTCAAAGTGTAATAACGAGCAAAAGCTAGCTGTCCAGCTAACAGTGCAATACCAACAAGCTTAACATAGCAAACTGCAAGAAAGAGTTCAGCTGAGCCCTCTTTACTGTATGACTCATTCAGCTAATTACCTCATCTCAGACATACATTATAATTGTACAATCACTTGTCAAATCAATGCTATTCTGGATTGTTAGAAGCATGATGAGTATCAGCATTCAAACAACAATTACCTAACAATTACCTTCTTTAACACCCTCTGTTTTCGCTCTCCATCTGAGCTAAAAATGAATGGGATCTTTTTTGCACTGGTACAGTGAAGCCAACATGTGGAAAATAAAAGAGGAGTTTCACACCAAAGCTGTTCACCAAACTGTACACATTTCATTTCAAAGTGAAATGAAGTTATACCCATTTGCTCTACTGACCTCCTTGCATTGGTTTGCATGCATTCTTGTCCATTTCTTTGACTCCCCCACATTGTTCAGCATTTTATATATATATATGAATGAAAGTGAAACAAAAGGGCAATTTAGTCTGATTATCAGGCTATTCATGTTTGTGTTATGTCTAATAACAGAAAAATTATTATAGATTAATAATAGATTAATAGATATAAATTATAGAAAATAGGATTTCAACAACCTTGTCTAAGATCAACAGCCATATTCAATTTGATGCTACTTTCTTGAACTAAAAGCTGACCAAACATTGGTTAAAGACTCATTACAAATTTACTCTAAACTGCCCAATGAGGGATAGTCTGTAAATTAGTCATTTGATGCTAATGATTTCAGAAAACTTGACTTGTGGTGTTTTGAACCTGATGAGCAACCCCAGATTACCACTGGGTAAACACATACCCAAAACTATAAATTGTGGCAGGATGTGGCATCAAGACAAAACAACTTTTACAATGGAGCCATCCCCGCCCAGCATGGCTTAACTCCAAGTCACATTTCCCTTGGTCTGTTTGTGCAACAAATATAGACATTTCTGCATAGTGTGTGTGTGTGCATGTTCCATTCCAAATTATTGTGTACCCATGTTCACACACACAAGTAAAAACAAATATGTAAAGAAACAAATCATTCAGACATCTCTCCTGTCCCAAACAAATGATTACAGGCAGTTTTGCCTGTAAAACTCCGCTACCGCTTTGCAAAAGGCAGACTAGTAAACATCCAGGCACCCACTCGGCTGTTGTTGAAGCTTCCTGTGACAATCCTAGTTTTATGGTAAAAAAAACCAGCGAAAAAGCACAGTGAGATGAAATGTATGTTGTTGTTTTTTCAAAGTGTGCGGGGACCTGTGATGTCCAACTGTCATTTCCAACCAATCACATAATTTGCCCCGCCAGGCTGTTAGCGGCCCAGGTTGTGCACAATTCACATTGAAATCAACCCTAGTCTACCCTGATCAATCCCACCTGGCGACCTGGGTCGGGAAGTCGAGTAGATCAAGAAGGATTACCCCATTCAAACACACAGTCAACCTGGGTATAACAATGATTGAGCCAATGATTTCAGTGTGAAAGGGGTATTAGAGTTAGCTGTTAAAAGCTAAGTTGGGTGTCTCTCTGGCTAAGCAGGGATAACGTGTGTGTGTGTGTGTGTGTGCGTGCGTGCGTGCGTGCGTGCGTGCGTGTGTGATTATGGTATAAATTCCTGCAGTAGATTAAGCCTCTTTCTCCCACTGCCTTACAAAAACAAAACAGAACAGTAAAAGTTTCTGTTTTTATAAGGCTCTCTGTCAACCACACCGTGAAAAGGCACAGAGCCAGCAGGACAAAGAGAAAAGCTGAGCAGTAACACTGTGCCATCTACTCACACAGAGGGAATGACATTATAGCAGTTAAACCATCTGTGTCTGGGAAAGGCATGTTAACATGTTGCATTCCTGTGTCGTCGTGTCAGCAGCAGTCTCGTCCAACTGCTCTGCAGTGTCATTGCACATTGCACCTTTTTTTCCTTCCAGCACCACATTTCTGAGCTTCATCACTTCACTCAGAGAATCATTTAATTTGTATGCCTCCGCGCCGAAAATAGCTGTGACCAGAGGCATTATGTTTTCAGGGTGTCCATCCCATTCATGTGAACACAATTTCTCAGGACCCCCTGGAGGGAATTCCTTCAGATTTTGCACAACGTCCACTTGGACTCCGGGACAAACTGATTAGATTGTGGTGGTCAAAGGTTGAAGTCACTGTGACCTCACAAAACATGGTTTTAGCCATAACTCAAGAAATCCTACGCTAATCAAATGTCTAATAAGATAAAAATATAAAGTAATGACATGTTAGGTATTTATGGAATGGACCACCAGAGGAAAATAGGGGAGGGTCATGTCTTTTTATTCTTTGCTGAGGGGAGGGTCATCCAAAATTTTTCAGTCTGGGGGGGAGGGGGGGGTCACCCAACTTTTGTATTCATGAAACATTTCAAAGTGGCTTGTTTGGTGCATATGTTTCCATGCAGCTCTTAGTCTCGGCCCTCCTTCGCTACCAGATGGGTCTGACCCATGAGTTTGCTGGGGGGCAGAGGGAGCACTGCCCCCCTGGTGGCTGAAACGGTTAATTGCATTGTTTAAAAAAGGAGTGGAATAATTACGTCTGACATGATCAGATATTTTATAAATATCTTAAATAACACAAAACAATTAACTGGTGGTAGGTAATACATCAGATTTCATATACTGCTTTAGTTTAGTTTGTGTGTTGAATGTTACCCAGAGTGCCTTGCTGAATGGTCTCAATATTTTATTGTTTTATTTCATGTGAATACTAGTTTACTAGAGGAGTAACTTAGTATTTGAAGTAATGCAGGAAGTGTGCATTTAGTTTCCATGCTTATTGTGTTTCCACAACAATGTCAGTGAGTAAATCTACTGAAATGGCCACCACACCATAACAGAGGAGTGGGATGTGTAAGATGAGAATGCAGAGGTTTAGTCACGTATGTCATGGCTGTAAAGAAAACAACGGGAATCTATATATTTGCGAAGCGCAAACCAGTACAGAAGTTATTGATAAATTGCTGGGGGAGGGTCATGCCTTTTTTCCAAATCGTTTTGGAGGGTCATAGAAACTTTTTTACTGGCGAGGGGAGGGTCATGTCTTTTTTGGCTAAAGGTCCCAAGACTCCTCTGGTGGCCCCTTACATAAATAAGGAACAGTCCCTTATATCCAAAAGGTCAAAGGTCAACGTCACTAGATATTTCATGTATTGGGGAACGGTCTGTGAGAGCTCTGTGGTGGCAATCCTAGCCAGCTGTTTATTTTAGCATTTTGAGTACAGCCTCTTTAAGGCAACCATACAAATCCATCTTCTGATATAACCAGAAAAAAGCTAAATCCCTAAAAGCATATTGCTTTGAAGAAAAGCCATGGTCCTTCAAGTGTTCCATGCAATGCCTGACACAGCGTGGCACAGGTATGCAAACTTAACTCTGTAAGTATTTTCTGCCCATTTCAAGAAACACTTAACAGTAGCTGTCCAAAGGCAACAATAGGTTAATATTTTACCTTCTTAGAGTTAGCTGTTAAAAGCCAAGTTGGGTGTCTGTGTCTAGCTAAGCGGGGATAACATTTGTCTACTTGGTGCAAATCTTTTGTCTAAACTGAAGCTTGAGTTGGATGAATGCCAGGGTGACTTATCACCCTGCCATGTAGGTGGCAAACGGGGCGATCCCAATTTACACCAAACTGGAGGCCAGACATGCAAAGACATGACAAAATACACAAACATGATACACACAAGAAACAATATACATATTAATAGCAATAAAGCATTCTTTATGTCAAGTTACTTAGATATTGTTGTTAAACAAGATTAGTATTAATTTGTATTTGGACAACTGTCCTCAAGCACACACACCAGACATGCACAGCTATACATTGCTCTAACACACAAACACTAAAATTGCAACTGACTTAATTATTTGTTTGGAGATGCTTTTGAATACAGACTTAACCCTCAAAACCCACCCACACATCACCATTCCTGAGTTACCTGTGCAATCCTGCATTTGAGCTCAGCCTTTTCCAGATCCCAGGCACATCTGTCTCTGGTGTACTGCAGCTGGAGCTCGCCCCTCTTCTCCTCCTCTTTCTTCACCTCTGCCTGCACTTCCTCCAAAACCGTCTTCAGGTCCAGCAGAATCCTTCTGTTCTCCCCCCCCTGCATGGAAACACATTGGCAGCAATCTTGTCAACCAAATATGCTAGATGACCATATTTTAAAAAGTTAGTCAGCCAGTAGGCTATCACACAGTGCAATCAGAGAAGAACTAAGGAAATCGGTACTTTATAATAAACTGATGCTTAAAATGGTGTATCAAAGTATATCATTTTTCTTTTTATTTGAACCCCTGAGGAATGTTCTGGGAATATAAGAGATGATACCATAAAACACAACAAATTCACCTTGAACATATGTACCATTGACAAACTAACTTCCCATTTAATAGGCTACTGGTACAGAAAAAACAATGCATGTTTACTACAGGTCGCATTAAAGGCAAACACAGATATAGCTTTCACAGGGGTAGAAAATATGTTCAATCACTTGTATGTCAGCTACTTCTCTCAACAATGACTCCTTCTCGCGCATCCATCCTTCCTTATCCTGTACGTGTCGCTTTTTCAAATCCTCAAATTTCTTTTTAAGCCGCGTGTGTTGTGTTTGCTGCTGCTGGGCTTCGGGACCCGGCCACATTTGTCCCCTGAGGAGTTCAAGCTGTGTCCCTGCTCCACCTTCTCTACCATCCGGTGAAGCACCGAACTGGGAATCGTAGATGTGACTGAAGACGGTGGGCGGAGAAGAGATCCTCCTCGACGGGCTGCGACTTTTGCCCCTGCCTCTATCAGCCCTCTCCATCCTGGAGCACGGCACAAACTCCCATCCCTGAGACGGGACGTAGCCCCCACGAGCACCGCCCCCGCTGTGCAGCCCCGAGCCGTTCATAAACGCACTCCACATTTCTCCAGCGCATTAAAATAAAACATTAAAAAAACAACTTAATGAGATAAATTATCAGAAGTTGCAACCAAGCTATTTTGTAAGTATCCATTTCTGCTCTGTAAGCATACATTGAAATACTTTTTACAGTTTACTCAGCCATCTCCTAATTGAAACTGTTTTTCAGTTGGTGACCGGTCACATACTGAAAGCGCCAGTTATCCAAACCCGGCCAAATCCCCCGTCGGCCGCACAGCAGCGCTCGGGACAGCAGCCCCCGCTGTGCTCATACAGGCGACGGGACGGGACGCTTCGGTCCCTTCCATATCCTCACAGAGACAAGGTCAAACCGCCATTCGTGTGCCAGAGTCTCCACGGTGCTTTTTATCTCAAAGACTTCCTCACTGCTGCACCCCTGCGCTGTTTTCCTTTTACATTATGTCGAAATCACAGGACGCGAGTCGTTGCAGGCGACAATCAAGGGCTGGCAAAGACAGACACCCAGTATAACCACTCCGACGCAAATGGTTCCCAAAAATATCACGGAGCGCACTGATGTAAGAGCAGTGGAGTATTTTTACCCACTGTAACCATGAGTATTTTCCTAGAGCCAGATTAGCTGGAAGAAGCAGCAGGAGCGACAATTAGTCAACACCGGATTGCTCTAATTACGTCGCAGGACACCGCCATGCGCTGTATCCATGGCAACAAATCAATTTACGCCGTGGTAGACTCGTTGATAGTAAAAACAAAACAAAAAACAGCAGTAGCTGTCACTCATTTTAGAGGCAATAAACCACTTAGTAGGCTACGACCTGAGGGCAGTATTTGTTACACTAAATGAGAGTGCCCCTTGCAAAATAAGCGGTAGGTCTTACATTGCCCGTAAAAAAAAAGCTATTTTGCCTAACGTTACCTTTCCTCTTTCTCATCCGTAGCAGTAGTAGCTACTCCCACTCTTCTGCCATTTCTCATCTGCTAACTTAGCATGAGAGGGGGATGAGTATCACGAGGAAAGAGAGAGGATAGGGTGGGGTTTTTCATCTTGATAGAGATAACACAAGCTGGACCTTTAGCCTGTCTGTGAAAAAAGTAATTCGTTGCTCTTGTTACTCGCGACATATAGCCTATAGGCTAAGTAACGTTAGTAGTAGGCTAATAACGCGCGAGTTAGCTTGCTTTCTACACAAAACTTCTGATGTTGACGGTTTTTGTTCCGCTCGAGCGCAAAATCAAACTTGAAACGACTCCCATCTCCCACCATATGAAGCACGTGCCATTTGGATGAAGCGACCCTTACCTCTTCCTCTAATATTGAACGTTGCAATAAATATCCTTGAAAAACTGGCACAAGAGCCAACGAAGTAGTTGAAATGAAGTCTGGACTGGAATGCAGTGGCAAAAACAACTGGAGAGCGACAGCCTACAGCTGAAATGATGCTTTCATTAACGGGAATAAAATCCTCCTTTCTCTCTCTTTTCCTCTATGTCTCCCCCTCTCTCTCCACAGCTGGCCCTAATATGTGACGTAAAACTTCCCACCGGTGGGATGAAAGAAGTGGACCTGTTCCGCCCCCATCCTGGTGGTCAGGTCCGTTGGTTAAACAGATCAGCACATTTCTGCCTTGATTATTCAGACCCAACCATGGGCATTTTAAGAGTCCCATAAGTCAAATCCAAATGTAGGCCTATGGGTGAAATGCCAACGCTTCTATCATATTCCCCATGGGCATTTGTATGATTTGTTACAGATTATGTTGACATTCCATCATGACTCAGACAGTTGCAGAAGAAGAACTTGAAAGACACTGGCCTATTGTTTGTTTCAATGTCAGATGGTGTGTGAATGTATGAATTACAATGTTATTATTGTGACTGGGCATGCACAGTGTCTGTGTATAGTCTGTGTGCATTGCCCCAACAGTCATAACACAAACGTCAGTATTTACCATGTACTGCTCACAGACCTGATTATTGCTGCGGTCATGTGCAAACTTCATACTGTAGAGACACATTTGCAGCAGTAGCCTAATGGTTCAAGTATCTGTGTGGGTAATTTTTGACCTTTTGGCTTTACAGACATATTACAATCTCCACTATATACATAACATTTTGAATCTAATGAAAGACCCTCCACACCCATCACACAGGTGTTTTTAGTTATTGTGGCTGATTACACGTCTGCTTAGGCTGAAATAGGACTGAGCTATGCTGGGAAGAATTACATAATGCCCCCAATCTCTAATAAGAGTGAAAAAAGTGTAAACTAACAGGAAAGTGAGACAGATCCAGATAAATTAGGCACAAGTGAAAACACCTGTGTGGGTAAGGAAATCAGATTGGCAGCAAAAAGCTCATTACTCACCTAACAGTCTAGTGTCGCTCCAAGGTGTTTGGTCTCCAATAAATGTTGAAAGCATCTGAGTAGATGAGTGGCTTGGATCATACATGGAAAATGATAATGTCCTGTACCTTGAGTGACCTTATGTGATGTGTTCAAAATAACAGAAATTAAAAATCAATGAATAAGTAAAAAAAGAACCCATTAAAAAAATGTACATAATATGATGTTGAGGGTGTGCTTTACAGAACAAAGAACAGGGTGAAAAGAAATACCAATTTAAAAATGGTAGCATAAGAGAGTGAGGAAAAAAGAACAAGAATGAGGATCAGCAAAATAATGGGCTGGAACATCTTGATGGATGACAGGTAAATGAAAAGATTGGGCGGGGGGCAGAGGGATTGAGGGGCAGATTGACAATTCGTAAGAAAAGTGAATATTAGAGAACACAGAAATTACAGTCATTCATGTCATTCGTTCATGTGTTTGCATCATCTTACAGACAGTGGCTCCTCTTCCTGTTTATCCTCCTGCTTGGGGACATCCAGCCGGTCTATGAAGCTCTGCAACTCCTTCCTGAAGGCTTTCATCTGGGCGGTGATACGATACAGCAGCTCATGCTCTCGGATCCTGTTGAGCACAGGTAGAGTGTGTTTGGACTCGAAATAGCGCTTGACATGCTTTAGTTAAACAAAGGGTCAGGGTGAGTTGAATGGGGAAATACTGTGATTCCTAACCACTTTCATATGTTTATACCTGCCACCTTCCTCATCGTCATCCAGCCTTGCAAACAGCTCCCCGTTGGTGACATATACTCGTGCCTCGGCGATGATAGTGCTGGTGTCAGTGATGAGCCTATCGATGGTCCGACCCAGCCTCTCCGCCTCGCTGCGGATGTCTATCATGTGCTGCCGGTCCTTCAGGCTTCTGGATAAAAAACGGCTGTCTATAGGTGAGTAAAGGGAACGTGTTGGGGTGAGGCAGCGGATGTTCCTCACCTCATCTGAGTCACTCTCCCCTCCGATAGGGCCCTCTCGCTTGCGGTGGGGAGGGAGGAGGCGGGGAGAGGACGCTGAGGCTGAGGGGGTGTCGTCATCCCGTCCTCCGTCGCTCTCTGCGTCACTGTCCCGAGGGCTGCCGCGGATGCCCAGGTGGGATGCCAGGTCATAGCGCTGCATGTTGGAGAGCAGCACGCGGTTCTCGTACTGGAGCTGCATGACTTTGCCGCTCAGTTCATTGATCTGCAGACGTGCTGCTTTCAGCTCCTCCTGGAGGGCCTCCACTTTAGCGGGGTCAGCTCCTCCTGGGGTTGAAACAAGCCAACAATGAAAAGTGGAACGCCTCTGCAAATGAGACTTGAATGTGCAGCTCCTGGAGGCTTTATGAAACATATGCATTTCACATCAGATAGAGATTTATCAAGCTGAAAAAGAACAGATATATCACGCTCTGCAGTGTAGTTGTTTTGTCTCCTGCAACAATGACTTACTGACAGACACTGAAAAGATGAAAAACAAACAAACCTCCTCCATGTCTCGATCCAGCTTCATGGGATCCAGCCTTGTATTTCAGTTTATTGAGTTCATTAGTCACCTAAAGATGGAAAAGAATGTTATTCCCATGTGTATTTAGTGCTGCGAGTATGATTAGTTCGCACATTTGAATTTCTTATGTATGAGGCTTAGATAACAGACAGCTTTTATAAAAGGGCATCAAAAGTCATAGATGATACCAATAATAGCACAAGGGAAGAGGAGACACTTTACATCTTACATCGCTGAAATTAAAGCAAAATTATTATTAATATCAGAAAACATACGTCATATACTATTTACAGTCTGTTGCCATTTTGATTGAAACATTTAAAATGTCACAATGCTTAACAAGGCTTTAAATTGAGGGTGAACTACAGTATATAGATAGCAGTCCCAGACAGAGAAACTAAGGGGGAGTATTTCCATTCAATGTATAAAGTTGTTATTGTATTACAGTCACACTGTAAGTAGTTTTGTCCTCGGATCTTACGTAACAATGCAATGGACCTGCTGAGGAAATTGGCCCTTTTTGGAGCACAGTCTAATCCATCTACCTTTTTGTTCTCTTCTTCCACATCTGCTAAATTCCTGCGGAGAAGTTCTGCCTCATCCTCCACCAGCTGAAGCTGCTGCCTCAGCTCTGACAGGGCCTCGCCCTGTTCTCTGCACTGTTGACCTCCAATCCCAGAGCTGTCCACTCCTGCTGCCACCAGACTAGGAGAGGAAATAAGCATTGATAACTGTGACTGAATGTTTTTACAGCCCCCTCATTTCTATTCCATTTTTTTTTTAAACAACATTTTCACCATACAGTCTGGATAAGCTCAGCAATGAAAATGATTGTCCTTGTCACAAATTAAGGATTGAATTCTCCCTATGGGAATATGATGCACTTCCTTTCCATTACAACTATTACTACATTTCAACAAGTCTTGTGAATCAAGATCAATTTCTAATGAATGAGTGCAAAGTACCTGTCCTCCCTCATGTCATCCAGCTCAGCCTTCAGCCCCCTGTTCTCCACCTCCAGCTCCACAATCTTCCTCCCCAAGATGTTTGCCTCTTCCTCCACCAGGCGTAAGCGGAGTTTCAGTTCTGATTCGCGGGTGGTGGGAGGCCCTCCGGCCTCACCTTTAGGCAGAGGGCTGTCCACATCCCCGTAGAAGGAGCGGTACTTCTGCAGCTCCTGTTCTAGTCGGTCCTTCTCCTTGTCAATCTTTGCCATTTTTTTCCTCATCAAAATGGCTTCCTCCTTGATGAAGGCCAACTGGCATTTTAAATCATCATTTTCTTCCTGTGGAGAGAGAGGAACTATTCTTCATTTGCCCATTACTTTCAGTACTCAACTTAGTTGTAAATATATTTTCAAAAAGTTAACATGGGGAACAAAATACCCTAGCAATGTAGTTTTTCTCGTGTAAGTTATAAATGTACATTCCTGGGATCAGTTTCATTGCCTCAGCACATAGCCTATTGCAGTGGGTGATAGTCATTTTTCCTTACATTACTTGCACTCACTACAAAGTATGACTCTCTAATGCCTAGTTCTGCATATAACATTTTGTTTTTATCTGGAAACAACAACCTCATTATTAAACATCTTCATCGTCATTCAAGTTTATAACTATATAATCTAATAATGTAAATGCTGACTCACCTCAGTGGGGGTTTGTGGAGTCTTTCTCTCTGCTCTCTGCCCATCCTTGCTTCCTTTTCTTTTCAGCGAGAGCTGCAGGGAAACAGTGGTTACATCATTATCATCAGCACACTGTTTTCTTACTGAAGGCAATGATATCATCCAGATTTATGGAGCACTGAAGACTCCGTATTGGAAAAACAGGACTGTTTAAAGCCATCCTTGAGAACATATCTGGTAAAGGCCTGTTTAAACTGTAACTTAATGTTACTTTTAATTCTTTCCTGTATAATAAATGAAATGAAATAAAATGAAAATATTCAATTTAAACTGAAAGTGCAAGTGCGATTTTATAGGCTTAATTTGTTTTTTCCTTTTGTCATGTTTGTAAGTATGAATGATTATCTCACAAATCTTAGGACTTTTAGGAATTTATTAGGACATAAATCTGGGCAATGGGAATGCACCATTACCACCTCGAAAACACTCTATATCTTGCACAATATCACAATATCTTCAACCTGACTGTTAATATGGTTCAGGCCAAATTTGCATTGCACTTGTATAAGCACACAGATACAGTAGGTGAAATAAACAATACGCAACACACTGTCATCAGCCCTTCACCTCTTTGGCTTTCTCCAGTTCATTCTGCAGGGCCTGCTTGGTGACCTCCACCTTTATCAGCTGCTGCCTCAGCTTCTCGTTCTCGTCCTCTGTCTTCGTCCTCTTCTCCTCCACATTCTCCAGCTCGTGGTGCAAGCGCACAGACACATCCTTCGCCACCTGGGAGAGGGACAGAGACAGAAGACACTCAGGTGAAAACATAGCATACTTTAGTGAATTAGAAATATAATTCAAGTATATAAAATGTATTGCTACTACGTACTAAGTACACTTTTACTTTCTTTGCTTAATTTATATAGTATATTTAACATATATATGTCTATACTGTATATACATATACGTCTAAGAGTGTACTTCAAAATAGATGTAAATGAAATTGATGTACTAATAATAAATATACAAATTCTATAATACATAAAGTGGTATTTCAGTGTACTTATTAAAAACGTACTTTATTGTAAGTATTATGTAAGTGTATTGTAAGTTGTACTTAAGTGTACTTTTAAAAAGTATACTAAATTGCAAATACAGCATTAACCTCATTTAACAATTGTTAATATGATTATGATAATTCACCTGGGCAGAAGGAAAGTGAGAAGGATATTATATAATGATGCTCAACCTGCCACAGACTCACCTTGAGGTCTTGCTCCAGACTTCTGAGCAGCTCTCCATCCACCTGGCCACTCTCTGCGAACCGCAGCCTCTTCCTTTCGGCCTTCTTCAGTCGGTACTGAAGGATCCTACAGTTCTTGTTGGCTCTCTCCAGCTCTCTGCGCATGTCCTGCAGCTGGCAGGCGTCTTCCTCATAAAAGGTGTCCCGCATCTCATCCATTTCTGCCCGCATCTCCTCGATTTCAATCTAGCAAAACACGGAGAAAAATACGAAAATGCGTGTTCAGGGCCTTTTCAGAATATATTTATCGAAATAAAGCCTGCAGCTATACGTGCAGTAGTCATTATTCAGCCGGTAACCAAATTCAACAGGTGCAACCATTGCGCACGCTAAAAATGGCAACTTCTATAAACAAATACAAATTGTTAGGCTTGTAATATATTACTAATTTACCTTAAGATCCTCGTTTTCCTCCTCCAGCCTCTCCATATTTTCTTGTAGTCTCGTGTCCGGCTGTGGAGCTGCTCGTGGACTGTCACGCTCGGGGGACAGCTCCGGCTCTGAGGTCGGCGGGGATGCTGATTTCGTCTGCATCTTTGTCCCTTTCTTCCCCAAGCTCTTATTTAAATGAAACTGTATTAGCTCGGACTGCAAGCATCCCTCCTTCCAGAAACCGGGTCCGCATCCTATTGTGCCTTTGGAGCTCTTCTTGTTGCCGCTCGTCGCCGCTGCCGCCTCCCCACCTCTCGGGTTTTTGCTCCTCAGTTTGGGGGATTTGGATGCGCAGGGCTGGTCGGAGACGACGCGGTTCGGATCTGCTCTAGAGGATGAGGAGGTATCAGCGACAAGGCGAGGGGAGTCTTCAGCTGTTTGGATGCCACCTCTGTCTGCCGCCGCCGCCGGCCTGCTCAGCGTCGGGCTTTCAGCACCAGCAGCCTGGACAGCAGCCGCGCCTCTGACTGCAGGAGCGCTTCCGGCCTGCCGCTCCCTGCCTGTGGAAACGGGAGAATGACCTCGACTGTTTCTTCCTCCTCCTCCCCCTCCCCCTCCTACTTGCTTTGACGTGATGGGTTTTGACGAGTTGCTGCCCTTCTGTGTGGCTTTAGATCCACTGTCTTTGAGCCCGGCCGGAGACGACGACCGCTGCTGCTTCCGGCTGCTATTGTCTGGCTGCCGCGGTGAGTCGGCAGAGGATGGGTTCATCATGGTGTCAAAGGCTCAGTTCATCCTCAACAACATCCTTCCCCTCCTCCAGTATCCCTGCAGTTGGAAAAGAATAGCCTTTCCAGACCTAAAAGCTACAAAAAGATGGATATGATTAAGCCTAAATGACACTCAACAATGAAAGGTTATTCTCTACAGGTCGACCAAATAGTCCAAGTTTGTTACCAGATTCAAAAACGATATAATGTGGTTATTGAAAAACAGGCACTCCAAAAAAAAAACGCACCGTGAATGTTTTAGATGGGTTTTTAGGCTACATAAAGCGAGGCTAATTAGGCTAGCGCCCAGAGACAGGTACGTGACCACCAGTGATGATGCACTCGGCCATTCAGCCCTTGTTTGATGAGAGGAGTGTGAGATCAGCTGCAGCTCGGGTAATTAGACAGCCATTTGCTTCATGTGCCGAATGGGCAATGGGCGAGAAAAAGAGAGAGAGAGCAAAGAGAAGAAAATGTCATTGGCTGTTAAACCTGGAGCAGCAGCCAGCCAATTAATCCGCGCCGCCTGTTCACTTGACAGGAATAAGGGTTTGAGTGGCCTCTGATCTGATTCTCGATCGACCCAAAAGAAACAAAGCACGGTCCAGTTTGTTGATAGATCAGATCAGATGAGCCACATCCAGGCTTACAGGAGTTCTGCCGTTTTCCGTCAGCCATCATCTTACTCTTCATAGGCTATCCAACATGCCCGATGACTCATTACTCAAGTGGATGGAAGATGAGCAATAAAAGTATCAGAAGCAACGGACACAACGCTGCTTTGACCTGTTCCACAATTTATGCATTTGTTCTTTTGTCTCTTTGGTATTTAAAGCACAAAAAACGACTGCCTGCCACACAATCTCTCACTCAGTGCTGATTAAATAAAGAATATCAAATTAGTCTAAACAAGGAAGAAAGCATAACTCCGTTTCGTGTTTTCTTCATATAAACAACTGGGAGCAGCAACAGTCAATCAAACCACCTTGGAGGCCTAACAGTATACAGAACATAGGGTGGACTATGGCAAGCACAGTCAGACATTTGCCCTTCGTACAGTTTACTGTTGTCACATTCATGTAAAAAACGCATGTGTGCTCAAAGACAATGGATTATCAAATCATGAAGCTCCAAAATAATTTCTTACCTTTTCTGGGTGTTTTGTCGGATGCTGAAGGGTAGTGGTGATGGGGAGGCAGAGGGGATGCTGACTCGAGCGCCTCCCGATCACCAAACAACCTGTTTCAATATTCATGACATTACATCATCGCTGGGAGGGCCGGGGCTGCACGGAAATGAAGCTGCAAGCAGCAGGCTGCTCTCATTGGAAGAAAACTGGATTTTCTCTCTCTCTCTCTCTCTCTCTCTCTCTGTCTGGCTGTCTCAACAGTGATTGGATGCAGCCACTTGCAACTGTGCATTCACCTTGCATTCAGTCATTTTGATGTGACCTTAAGTATATGGATTTAAATTGACCACTAGAGAGAATGTGACTCTTCCAAAGTTTTATAAAACATTTAACTTTCCAAGGGAACATCATTGCACATTATGCCAGTAAAAAATGACTGAGACCTCAATGGACAATATTCAACCGCTGTCATCGAACTACAGCATATTTATCAAGAATTTATGTTAATTTTCGACACACTGTACAGGATGTGATGATGGATTGTCTCATACAGTTTTGGCCTTCATTGTTCTATATTCTTGGCTACTGTCCTCTTTCTCCCATTTCTCATCCTTCTTCCTTTCTTCCTTTCTTTCTTTCTTTCTTTCTTTCTTTCTTTCTTTCTTTCTTTCTTTCTTTCTTTCTTTCTTTCTCTTAAACCCCAAACTGAAGCTGTTGGACAAAAGTTTTCCATGAATGCACAGGAATTAGTTGCCAAACTCTTTAGAGTTTGGAAAGGGGAGAATGGGCCTTACTTAACGTTGTCAAGGGATAAATAAGACATTTCATTTTGGAGTTCTGCCTGCCATTCATTTCTCCCAGAATATGTTTTTTAATCTTGTGTAACAAACTGGAAATGTGCAATTATATTGGATTTGGTTTGAAAACAGGTTCATGTGTGAGGTTTTCCATTGGAAATGGTTACTGAGGACTTTTTATTCTGTTTGGAAACAGGCCCAACTCTCATTGGTTCCTTAAGGCATCTTCACTTTGATTGAATTATATTACAGCAGACCAGACCTATCTCACCATCATGTTTTTAACTCTTGGCCCAGTGCCGACAAGATAAAGCACACACAACCATCCGCAATGGCTCATGGTTGTTTGAAGATACACGGCAAAGGAGGCGGACTGGTGTTGCATGCATCATTCCTGAGTAAACTGACAAGTAAGTTTGCAGGAAGTAAGGGATTGACTTGTGAGAAAGCTAGGATTTTCTCTGCTCTGGAAGTTTTATGGTATGGATTTTAGCTTCTGTTAAGGCTTCAGTAGTCGGCCATTGCCAGAACTTACTCCACAGCACTGCTAAGGCTTCAGTAACCACAGCTGCTCTTAGCCTCCTACCTCTGTGCAATCCATTTGCTTTCTGTCACTGTAGGCTTTTACAACACTATATCTTGATCTATTCAGAAATAAGACTGCTCTCTATTGTAATCACATTTCAATTACCAGACAAGATGTTGCACTGCCAATCAGCCAGCTTTGGCCAAGAATGATGATCCATTTTCCCTGAATGGGATAACAGATGTTTGGGGTTTTGCACTCCCTTTCACAGTGACACACACATACACACACATGCACCACTTCCCCCCACCTATCCTCTCCTTTTGCCCCAGGACTATTCAATCATTTGCTTGCATTAAAGTGACAGATGTCTGCATCATGGAGGCTCCCATGTGCCAGACAAAATGACCGCTTTGTCTGAAATAAAATTAAAGAGAGAAATGTTTGGCCGAGAGAGTGTCATTTCACGCACTGAGAAGACATTAGTTTCTTTCATTATTACATTAAAACCCATTCCAGTATAAATCCGTTTGGACGAGGTACATTAATTTCGACGTGGATCAAATACCTTATCTTGTCTTTTTGTTAAAATACATTATTAGCACTTATTTCTGCACTTTAAGTTGCCTCTCTGTATCTTATCCCATGACAGAAAATGTTGACATGACTTATATGCAACCCCAACTGATATGAGGCTGAAGGAATTGTTGCCAATATTTTCACAATTGTTTTAGTTTTTCCCATTGTGTGCATCTTGAGTAGTACATCTTTCACTTCCCAGTCCTTCATCCCACACCATGTACTGATGAGAGTGCTCAGCTTTGAGACAGAGACAGACACAGCGAGAGAGCGAGAGAGAGAGAGAGAGAGAGAGAGAGAGAGAGAGAGAGAGAGAGAGAGGCCGTGATGAACTTTCATCTAAAAATATCACCCTCATTCATTTTACACTCCCAAGTCTCTCTCTCATTCTCACTTTCTCTATATTAACACCCTTACCCCAGATCATCACAGTAACACCATGTGTAGAGGGGGATCCCAGGCGCTGTACTTGACACTTTTTATTACACAGTCAAGAATAATCTGCAGTGTCATGTTATAGTTTCCTATTTTTTAAACTGCAATGTGTTATTTAAGATGGCTGCATAAAACATTTTTGCATCCTATCCTTTCCACATGAAGTTTGATACATTAGCATAATTGCCATATTAAGTGTGCCATATTAAAAGAGGACACAGAATTTCACATAGAGATTGTTGGTTTTGGCCTTAAACTCCAGTGTAAAAAATTATAATTATTCATTAATAATTATTGCTAAAACAATGCTATGGATGAGGTAATGAAAAAGAATAAGTCGTTAAGCCCTTATTCTGGCAGGTATACACAGAGGAGGGCTTTGTGAAGCCTGTGCCTTATTGGTGCAATACGTTTCTCCCATGAGGCATAAAAGAAACACACCTGTCTCCGGTCTCAGTTGTTGTGCTCCAGATATCAACTGAGCTTCTGACAGGCAGGAAAATGTTTTTACTTTGCTGTGAAATCCACATGGGATTTCACTGAAGGAGGTGCTTCTGCACAGACAAAGACACCCACTCATATAAATGCTGATGTAGTCATTTGCATCCTGTACACATAGACATTTATGTATAATGGCCTACACAATCTAGATGTGTTTAGTGCTTATGCTATATTCATGTTGTGTGTGAAGATATAGAAAAGAGTGAATGCATTGGGTTGACTGGCATGAAATTGAAAAGCTACACATTAATGAGATTACACTAATGAGGGTTAAAACTAACACGTACAGTAACCGATGAACTGGCAGACAAGGCTAGTGATGCATGCAGGCCAAATCTGCCATTGTGTCCATTATAAAAGATGTGTAATGGCTCACGATTTAAAAAGCACTTCAAGGCGTTTGAGTGCCAATGAAAAACCTGCAGCTATAAATCATTTTCCCTTAAGAAAAACCTCATTCACAGAGCTCTCACGCTACAGAGATGTGTTTGTCAAGCAGAAGAGACTGGAGGAAAGGGCTGAAACATTTGGAAGGATATGGGGCCACCATCCAAGGGAAATGCTGATGATGACGAGGTTATGGTTTTCTGTTACCGAGTTGTGAAATTATTGCTCTGGGTTGAAGAATAACACAAACATCATCCATGTTATACCCCTCTGCTAGTGGAGGCCTCCCACTCATAAACTCTGCGGGGGATTACACACACATACTAATGTGTTTCTCAATCTCTCCACCTATTACACACACACACACACACACACACACACACACACACACACACACACACACACACACACACACACACAAATGAAACCTCCAATCTCTAATCCACACACCCACCCCCACACACACAAGCACTAAAACACTGTTAAATAGTTTATTGCGCTGGTACTGTTTCCCACATAGACCACAGCTGATTCAGAAGCAGGAGGAGGAGGAAATGCAGTGGGTGGGGGTGGAAGGTATTTGGGAGGATGGGTGGGTAGGAGGGGTCAGGCAGCTGCTGTGTACAGTTTCCATGGAAACCTTTGTCTATACTCGTCAAAATGGGAGGAGAATTCAGGGATGGGATGAGCAATGTAATAAATTAAATTTTAGGAGGGTTTTCTCTTTTTGTCTACCAAACAGGTTTCCAGAGATTAACCTTTAGCACAGCTATTAAAAAAAATTTATCAGACAAGCAACATATAAGCAACATATGACTCAAGACATGACTCCACCCTATATTGGAACCACACTTCTATACCGCTACAGATTTGTTATGCTTATTTGCTATATTTTATAAATATGGATCGCTGGAGGGGTAGGGGCCTTTTAAAATCAATAAAAATTGTAATGTTGATAGTTTATTTAGTTTGTTCATAACCAAACAAAACTGGCAAACAGACATACAGTACATGGCAAAGTGAGAAGCTGAAGCTGTATCGCAACAGTAGGCCTACTAAACACATTTCACACCAGGATTTCTTTCACTGCTGAACAGTTTGGGAAAACCTGTGAACAAATATTTACAAATGAAGGTATCTATTTTGGCTTCCACAGAGTTGGAAGAAGTATTCAGGTTCTTTGCTAAAGTAAAAGTAGCAATACCAAAATATAAAAATACTCCATTACAAGTAGAAGTCCTGCATTAACTGTTACTTAGGGAAAAGTAAAAGAGTAGTCTTACCTAAATGTTCTTAAAGTATTAAAAGTAAATAAATAACTAATTTGGCTGAATATCCCATTTCAGAGTGTTAAAATATTGTATGCTTTTTAATTATCATTGCCAATGCATTAATATGGAAGCAGTGTTGTAATGTTGTAGTTGGTCAAGGTGGAGCTCATTTTAACTGTATTTGTATTGGCACGCACACGCGCACACGCGCACACGCGCACACACACACACACACACACACACACACACACACACACACACACACACACACAATCATGTAATATATCCTCTTGAAACTTGATGAAGTTCTTTATCTTGAGGAGAAGTCATTTCCATAATAACAGTGGCTGGTTGAAATCGTGGGGAACACAGTAAGCATTCTGTACAGTAACACTGATGTCAATTTACTGCCATACTGCCCTCTAGTGTTGGAAAGCCACTCTGCTAATCTGTAACCATTATTGTCTTTTCAAGTCATCAATGTCAAAACATAGTCTTGATGTATATCATCATTAAAGAAGCATTACATTTACAACATTATGAAGTATACAGTGAAATGAAGTGGCAAAAGGAAGCCATCATTTGTACAGGCATTCAGTTTAATTGAATTTGAAGAGAGTTCAAAATTATGATACTTAAAAAAAAAACAAAAAAAAAAACACAGAAGCAATGTGGAGGTGTTTTGTCCAAGCTAACAAACTGGGAACATTCCCAAATGTGCAGTGTACAAAATATCACAATGTAATACAGTATGTACAACACAAACATAACACAAATACATAGACAAGCACTCTCAATAACATGAAAATTTGTATTTACATAAAAATAAATAGAAAAAAACAACAATAAATAACATCAAAATGCATTGGTTAATGGATGACATAAAGCTGATTTGCTGATATAGAACCGGCGACTGAATTATACTCTATATACTACAGGCAGAGCAAAGTTATTCATCATAGTATAACATACAAAGTCACTATAGAGGTCCACCAGCTCTTTTTGTATATAATTCATAACGTTTATCTTCTTAAATCCAAATCTTTCCCATGATAAATTTACAATCAAGCCAGTTCAGATTAAGCCTAAAAACATAGACACAAAAGATCTCTGATTGAACATGGGAAGAAAATGGTGCTTAAGGTAAGCCTAGCTAACTTGATAAAAACTGGCTGTAAGCTAGTTCTGAATTTTCCACCATCATTTCTTTGTTCGGCACACATTTTCACCAGCATGTAAGACAAACAACAACGTCAGATATAATATAAAAAGACAGGTAAACATCTGTAGCGACAAAACTCACTCCACCGGCTTTTCTGTCAAAACGAGAAACATTGAGATAATCATCAGATCCATAATTTCTCTGGATAATATTCATTACATTTTCCTCGCATTACATACAAGTAGGGATATATAAAACCTGCTATGGATGTATACAGAAATAGAACACTTTTAACCTTCTATGAGATACAGTTGGCGATTGTTCCATCATGAACCAGTGATGGAACAATCTCATCCAAGTCTCAAAGGATTAGATCTATAATTTCTATTTCTATGTACATCTTACCTGTGGATATTGATTTATTTTCCTTCTTCAGAATGTAACTGTATGCTAATGGCTGACAGCTCAAATATGGGTGGCAGCTGAGTCCACAACTTGAAATAAATAAGAATAAATAAGACAATTCCATGTTCACAAATAAGTGGACAACTGCAGAAGTGTCTATTCAGTAAACAAGAGCTGTAAACGTAAGTCTCTCTCATGGAACATCAATGACAACTTGAAGAAGATGAGGACAAAAATGACATGGTACTGTACATTAGCATCAGTTATATCTGGAAAAGTGAAGAACAAAAAAGAATAGCTCAAATATCAATGAATGGTTGTGTGCGTGTTATGATGTGTATTCCTGTCTCAATACAGCAGTAACAATAAGAATGGTATATCATCTTTTTCAAGCAGCTCAGGCGCATTAAAGTAGCTTTCCCAGCATGCCAAATGGGCCTGGTCGACTCTTTGTTTCCTTTCAAGGCTCAGTTTTTAGTAGCTGAAAGTCACTTTTTGAACCAGATCTACAGTACTTGGCACCACAATAAAGAGAGGGAATACTAAGATCTATCCCGTACCGTACCATACACTACTGTATTTTGGGTTATTTGTGAGAACAGAGCATGGCCTTTGACACCTCTTACTAACAGAATGATCCTCTCTCAACACAAGCCTGTCTCATATTTTATCTACAACAACTCAGATCATGGCTTAAATAAACACATCTCACCTTAACGCGTCCATCCATCTAAATCATACTCAAATGAAGTCTTTCATGTTTTTAGCACTGTCAACCTAGAACCCAAAGCAAGGCCCTACCTCACCTCTACCTCTCTCGCTCCTCTTCCTCTAATCTCGCTTAGCTCTTCCTTTCCTCTTCCTCCTCCCAGAGTTCTCCTGGGGCTTCTCCTCTTTGCTCCCCGTCAGCACTGCTCCGTTGGCGGCCTTGCTGAGCCCGTTGAGGGTCCCGTTAGAGAGGGCCTTGCCTGCTTTGGAGGAGGCATCGCGTCTGGGCTGCTGGCGGCGGTAGGTCTGGTAGTAGAAGTTGCCGAAGAGGATGATGAAGGTGATGGCGTAGCAGATGAGGGAGTAGTGCATCCAGTGGGGGAAGTCGCAGTTGACGTAGAGGGACAAGGCCGTGTGGCCGATGGTGATGTGGAACTGGATCTGAGACACAAAGAGAGATCTGTGAGATTCACTGTAAAATTCAAGACGCGAGTTAGGGTTAACCTTCCAAAATGCTCATATTATGCCCTTTCCTTTATTGTGTTATATATCTTTTTTGTGCACGTTATAGGTTTACAAAGTAAAAAGCCAAAAGTCCACCCCAAAGGGACTTACCATCTCCAACAGAAAACACTGTTCACAAACTGCTCCAAACAGCTCTATTGTAGTCCAGCCTTTACTTCCGTGACGAACGTGTGTCACTTTGTAACACACGTTATAATGCTCGCCTAGCTGCTAGCATGGCACGCCCTCATACTCTGCTTCTGACTGGCTAGTAGTCCTTACTGCGCATGTGCGACTCCCAACAAAGATGGAATACAAGTGAGATGCCTCACTCTGTAGCTAAAACAGAGAGCTCAACACACAGGGTGAAAAGAGGAGCTGCAGGAATGTGCAGTACAACAAAAATGTGGTGTTTTTTGAAAATTAAACCACATAAACCTATTCTGACATAACCTCTAAATACAATTATGAACCTGAAAATGAGCATAATATAAGCACTTTAAAGGAATAAATTAATTTCAATCAGCAACATGGTAAGGTGATATCTTACCATCTGGATGATGGTCAAGTACTTCTTCCACCACAGGTACTTTTGGATCTTAGGTCCACAGGAGGCCAGGCCATAATACAGGTACATCAAGACATGGATTGCCGCGTTCATGTGTGCATCAAAGAATGCTGCAAATAAAAGAAAGTTTTGTTATACAAATTAACACTTTATCGTACTTTTTTCCATTTAAGGTCAATAATGGTAGTTTTTTTTTATAATATAATGACAAATTGTGAATACTTGACATTATTGATTCATTTTCAGATTAACGTTAACACACATTAACACAGTTTTTTTTACCAAGAAATAATTTGGCACACGTTTTTCATACTGTTGACATGGACGTATTGTGACAAAAAGAGCGCCTGGGCACAAACATGTAAAAGGCTCCTCTTCCTACCACAAAAAGCTCAATAGGAAAGGACTCAGTTTAGGATCGGGAGCAAAACAGAAACACACAATCAAGCCCTTTGACCCTCAAACAAGAAATGTTCATTTTAACAAGAACTACAGGAAATAGATGGTAAAGACCACAATTTTCATTGTTGGGTGACAATGTATTACTTTACAGGTTAAGAATAAGCATTGGGCACAATACAGAACTCTATTGTAGCATGAGCTACTCACACTGTCCTCCTGCCACCCATTTGATGCCGATCCACCAGAGCGTGAACATGGTGCAGTGGTGGTAGACATGCAAGAAAGTAACCTGGTTGAATTTTTTCCTCAGGATGAAAAACACTGTGTCCAAATACTCGATGCCCTTAGAGATGAAATACCACCACAGAGCTCCTGCCATCTGTCTCACACAGAACATGAGAAATGGGTTGATGGGAGAAGATAGACACAGGTGGAGGAAGGAAGGAAGGAAGGAAGGAAATAGAAACAAAGAGGGGAACACAGACAGTTAGAGAAATAGAAGAGTAGTTGGACTCTCATTTCTAATCCTACAACGTCACCTGAGACCCCACCAACAGATGTGTCAGATGTGTAACTACGTCATGGAGCAGTTGGAAGGAAGGTGAAAGCAAACACCTTCCATGATCCCTCTTCCAGCTTGCACTTTTTCTGATAACAAAAGCAGGGTCCAAATGAACAGAAGCTGATCATGTTTCTAAAATCCACTAAGCGCAAAGCTTCCCTGGCACGCTGGAAAGGATTTTCTTAATCACTGGAGTACAGTAGAGCACTGAAGTAAAGTTAGATGTATCTGTGAGACATGTTACATTGTAATAAATTAGCCGAGGTGTCTTGTTACATCTGGAAGCTTATTACTGCACACACATACACCATAAGAAAGTAAGTTACATAATAGGGCAGGTGCGGTGTGATCCACTGCAGTAAATGTTGCATTTTCTTTTAACACAAGTGGGTGTATGTGTGCATGTGTCTTGTATTTGTGTGTCTCAGCTGCAAACACTCACCCTGACTTCATTGGGGTCCTCTGAATAGTCCACTGGTTGACAAATGTAACTGTAGCTCGCTGAACGTGCTGCCATAAACAGCTAAAAAAAAAAACGAGAGAATATCTCTACTGAATCACTGATATTAATGGACAAAGGCAGAAGCACACAGTGAGAGTGACAGAGCGACTGAGTGCAGGCAGATTCTGTGCAACAGATTCAACATTACTCACTACAGTTTTTTCACACATGCCGTTAAACAGAAACACATCTAGTAACCTACCTCTTTAAAGATGAAGAAGTTGAGGAAAACCATGCTGAAGTTGTAGACAATGAGGGTTTTGCGGAGCTGGAAAGGCTCTCTGTTCTTCATGTATTTGGGCCCCAGCCAGAGGAATAGCAGGTAGGAGATGCTGATGGCCAGTGTAGGCAGGGGGTTGTCCATCAGAGGCCATTTCTGCACTCGCTTGTCTGTGGGACAGAGGTTCTCATAGCATTACATAACTATTCTTAATGTTGGCATTACACTGACACAGCGTGGGTTCCATGGCAGTTTATTTTAAGGGGAGTGCAGGTCAAACACAACAGGAGGACAGATGCCAGATTTTGTCCAGAGGTGACTTGTCTGGTGGTCAGTTTGATGTAGACCACCTTGTTTAATTAATAGTGCATGTGGTATGTTCAGAATATTATATATGAGTGTGAATTTTAATTATCTTATGGGGTGAAGGAGACAATATTCATACATTGATTTAGTGGGTGAATCAAAGTGAAAGATATGATCCTTTACTGCATGATTTCATGTAGGCCTACTGATTCCAGTTTAGTTATAAAAAAGGAGGTACAAATGAAGGAGCAAAATGGAACAAGACACATTAAGAATCCATATATTGCTGTATATTATGTCCCGGCGCATACACACATTCTTGAACAATGGTGCAACTTTGACTCATCCTTTCGCAAACTGACTCATTGCAGGAAAAACATACCTGTAGATGTAAACGTAATGTATACAAGTGCACACACAAGAACTTGCGTATTTAGTCACTTGCAAAAAAACACACTATTTCTCTCAGAAAGAGCTGACAATGACAAACATACAAGATTATTACCTGCAATAGTTAGAGTCCATTTGTAGAATTCTATGGTGTCATTAATGAAATGTGTGACAATCTCCATGACTGTGGCCAATGACCTGGAATTAAAGAGACAGGTGTGAGAATAGAGGCCTCTATAAAATCTCAGCAGCTTTAACCAGCATTTAGTTTAGAGCGCTGGATCCACTGAATAAGAATGGTGTCATTTTCCATAAGATCAGTAATCAACAATGTCACTATATGCTTGTTTTTATAGTAGAACATAACAATAACTAAAAAAATGTTTTAAATGATTCATCTTTAAATAGTGTGAAGCTTTAAAAGAAACGAGCCCAGGCCATCAGAAGGCCAGTTTAAAGCCTAGGAGCCTGTGGCCTCATGAGGCCATGATAGATGGGCTATAGGCTTCATTATGCACAAAAGCTGGGAGCACCGGCCGGCAGAGCGCATGTGTCAGCAGATTTTTGGCGTGAGCACGACCACCAGCCAACCTGGTGTGACCTTATAAGGGCATCGTGCCCCACTTCTACATTGAAATGGGTCATCTCTTATACGGTACCAGACTGACGCTGATAAGTAGCAGGGTGCACAGTCGGACACAGTGTAATTTAATGATCCCTAAAAAGATGACGCCCCCCCTCTCCCGCCCTGAGAGGATCAAGCGCTGCTGCAGCATCTGCCTCAGTCCCGCACGCGCTGTCCTCGTAAACTGCCCTTAGAATAAACCATACATCATTGTTAGAATAAACATTTAACCGCGAATGATATGTTTCTAAAAGGCTTAAATGCTCATATATTTACAACAGGACTATTAACTATTTGAGTGGCGAATAATTTGCATTCTGCGGTAGGCTATGCAGTCCGGCCTTCACCTAGGCTATAGGCTGCATGAGCAGTCCTATCATCAATATGATTTTTTCCAAAACGCCTGAGCTGTTTCCTCTTACATCTGTAAAACAACACGATTACAGTCTATAAAAGATATTATCTCAAAATCACGACTGCACACAGGCGACATACTATCCCGTAATATCGACATTGGTCTCGCCTTGTAGGCTACTCCGTGCGGATGAAGATGCTTATTACCTTACCGTGTCGGTGCTTTAAAAAAAACCCGTCTAATGACATTCAATGCAAGGTCATGCAGTGTGCGTTATCCCGGCTTGTAATCGGCTGAGCCTGTTCTCTATGGATTGATGGAGTGTTCCGTATCCGGAGTGAAATAAACGGGCCGCTGAATAAACGGCGATGGCATGAATTCCTCGTTAATGGACCACACTAGCCTACACTGCGCGTCTGCTTCACTGAATTCCTCCTCTGATCTCTTCCCCCCCCCCCAACACCAGCAGCAAGACAAAGAGAATACACCTGACACTTCCGGTCAAACTTTCCAAATAAAAATGCATTAACGCAGGTTTTCCTTACAGCACAGTAACAATGTTAATTTACAAAATGTGTAATATATATGTAAATGTAAATATGTATGTATGTAAATATGTAATGCAGGGACTTTGGTCAACTTGATTGATTACGTTCAGTGGTGTAGTCTACGTGATACGCAGGTCTACACAGTATACCCACTAATCAAGATTTCCATATACCCACTTAAAAATGCCCAATGACGTGCAACAACATACTTTCCATTATATTTTTGATATATTTTGAAGTTTCATTGGCTAAATAAAAGTATTTCCGCCATAAAGTGGTGCATAAAAGTGTATCCGAATGCAGGAAATGAAGTCTTTGACGCTGAAAATAACCCTGGGGGAGGACTCCCAGACCCCCCACTATGATATGCTCCCCCTCAAACCAAAGGCAGATTCTGGCCCATATTTATAGGCCAATATATAGTACAGTATACCCACTATAATACATTAGACTACACCACTGGTTAGATTTTCCTTCACGTATTTAACTGCTGCAGTTAGAGGGCATGTTCTAGTGATTATTCTTTTAGTCTCCAAACCAAATCCTTTTGTTTGAAAGCGGTGTCACTATATTTCCTGCTTGCTTCTTGCCGTCTGTGTCTAGCTTGATACAGCTTTGCTCTTTTGGTGCCACTTGACCGGGATGATGGAAAGATGCTATGCGCATGCGCACAAATGGAGGCGGACGCAGCAGCAGCAAGGCTACATATCAGCTTCGTCAAGTCAGACAGACACAACCACAGTAAGGCAGGAAACGCATTGGTCTTGTGTCGCCTAACTGGACAAAAATAACAATTGTACATAAAAGTTCTTGGTGGACATAACACATTAAAAGTGAGTCAGCATCGCTGTAAAATAAATCCAAGAGAATAGCACCATAGTGCATTAAGGTCTAATGATAAAAGTGGGTAATGGATATAGGCTTATATGCCTAATAAAGGAAACGTATTGAATGACTCACCCAGCAAACATGTTAATGAATTTAGGAGTTGGTTATTAAGATAATGTGTATTAGGCTATTAAAGTATTTTGATCCCCAGCTGTTCAAAAGGGTGGCCTAAACTAGCCTGTACAAACTTGTTGTGTCACACAGAAAAAGCCTCGTCTTAAATCATTTGTAATTGCCTCAAAATGTATAACGTTTCTAAAACCTTAGGCTCTATATCTTTATCAGATATTTCAAAGGCTGAGGATGATGTCGGTTAAACGGAAGTTTCAATCGTGACAGTTGAATTGTTTTATTTTGAAATCTATGACAATACCCCTGTAGGCTATCTCACTTTGTCTGGCTTGACATTTGGTTTTTCTCCGCTGTTGCACCAGCCGGCTTCTCTCTTGTCCTCTACTGTACGAGCTGTCTGTTCGAATCTCTGAATTACATGTTTTTCCTGTGACGGGGGATCAGAAGAGCATATTGCGCACTCTTTACGCAAGGTCGATATGCGAAGAAAAGCAGAGTTGTGCTCTCCGGACTCACTTCATTGATGGTCGTGAGCTTCCATCACAGGCCCTGTAACGTTACTATCCGATTACTGGAGCCAGTTCCTCATATGAAAATGGTCCGTTGAAATGTAGTTTCCGATCAAGGAGGGTTTCTCAGCGATAAGGTCAAGACTTGTCTTTTGAAAAATGAAAATTTGGAGCACGGAACATGTTTTCAGGTTGGTCATCGGTTATTGTTTAGGACATTCCTAAAGGAGAATGAACTGGTCTGTCATATAGGGCTAGGTTGATGGGACCTTCAACTTCAATAACTCGTTTTAAAATAAATCTGAATTTAATAGAACTCTGAAGCTCACGACTTTATGATTCTGGACAGTAAATCCCACCTGCTCTGTATTATAGTCCATGGTGATGGTGATCACTATGAGCCTTTAACATCAGGAGTCAGCCACAACCATAGCCTCTCCAGTCACAGTTTTGTCCCAGAGAAGCACATTAGGGAAGGTTTTTAATCACTTTCTGCAATAACCCTGCACACTTGACTTAATAAGATCATAAAACACAGTCCCATACACACTGTTAGATAAGTCTTTTGTCAGTTTATCAAAAAGATGCCCAGCATGTTTTAGCCAACAGTAAAATTGAATATGTGGATGTTTTGTGTGCAGTTACCCATGGGAGACGGTGATCAAGGCTGCCATGAGGAAGTACCCAAACCCCATGAACACTAATGTGGTCGGGGTGGACGTTCTGGACCGCAGCCTGGATACACAGGGACGCCTGCACAGCCACAGACTGCTCAGCACAGAGTGGGGCCTCCCGGGCATTGTGCGAGCGGTAAGTCATCAACACACACACACACACACACACACACATTGAGATGTATAGAAATATAGAAGAATACATGGTCAGAGACAGACAGGTGAGGTGCATACATGGAGAAGACTAAGACACAGGTTCCTTGACTGGGTGTTCAGTGACCTGCAGGGGTCTGGACAGCTAATGTGTTGTTATTCATCTGAAGTCATTTACAACAGTTTCACTCAGTCCATTCCCCACCGACAGTACCGTGCTGTAGAAACAAACCACAGCTTCTAGAATGGGTCGTTCAGCGGTCGTTCCATAGAGGTTTTCAGAGCAAAGATTCCAAAGTGTGTCCTGTAAAAGTTGTAGCACGTGCATACACAAGGCAAGTGATATTTGGACTGATTTTATTGTACTCAATGTGTATTATTGTGTGTGTGTGTGTGTGTGTGTGTGTGTGTGTAGATACTGGGAACCAACCATACGCAGACGTATGTGAAGGAACACTCCATAGTGGACCCAGAGGAGAAAAAGATGGAGCTGTGCTCAACAAATGTAAGTTAATACTGAGTCCATCAACTGCCAACATAAACCTAATTTACAGGAAATACCGTGGTACATTATAATAAAAATTATTTCCAAATCAATGGCATGCACTGTGTTTGCATCATAATATTCCATAAATAAGGAAATCCAAATGTATTTTATCTTCCAGATTACTCTCACCAACCTGATTTCAGTGGATGAGAGGCTTCTTTACAGACCGCACCCAGACAACCCTGAGGTGTAAGTATTTGTTCAACTTTATTTCATTTCTGAAAACATCTCTGGGTACAGAGTGTGTGTACTATTGTCCTAGTTTCATACTTTCATGCAGGTAAGTGTGTTATTCTATTTGTTAATGTCTTACAGTAATCACATTCTGTCCCCCTCCCTCCTTAGTACCGTCCTGACCCAGGAGGCCATCATCACAGTTAAGGGAGTGAGTCTAAGCAGTTACCTGGAGGGGATGATGGCTAGGAGAATGTCAGCTAACGCCAGGAAGGTAACCAGGGTTTTTCCTGGCTCAGAATGGGCCTTGGGGGGGGGGGGGATGACTACGCACGACAGTAAGCATGATCGGTCCGCGTACAGTAAAGGCAATGAGTCTGTGTTACCTTATTTGACAGAAATCTGTGTGCCTTTGCCTGTTATTTCTGACAATTTGATTAAAAAAAAATGTTGATTACACCTGAATAAGTGAAACCCCAATCAACAAAACTGCTTAAAAAAGTAATATAAATATTTAAATACCACCGTTAAAATCACCAGGAGAGCCTTACACAGCCAGGCTCTGGATGGTAAAACTGATATAAGCACTCCTATTTAAGTTTATGTTCTGCTTTTGTAACTGTTGTTTGGTAAATTGCTATTAAACACAGTCAAAGAAGATTTGAATTGCTATTTTGTCTCTCAATTCTTCTCATTTTGGCACTGATTTGCCTTTTGGGCTGGCTATAACCTCTTTGGGGGCACCAAAAAGTCCTCTATGCAGGAACAACCCTGGTAATACAAATCAGTACATTTATACCTATACGCTCGTTGTATCTTTTGCATGCAGTCTAAACGTTGATGCAAGTTATAAAGACATTGCTGAGGATTTCTTTGCATGCCTTCTAACTGGGACTTTACTGTCTCTGCAGTTCCAGGGTGAGTTCACTGGACCTACAGTCAAAAGTTACTATTTCCAGCACTGTCTATCACTGTGTATGACTTTTTTTCTCTTTTTCTCTCTTTAATCTTCTGTTTCTCTTCTGTGTGGATCTGTAGGGTTGGGACGCTATTGAGTGGATTATTCAGAACTCTGAAAGCGAGAACATACCTCTGTGACATTTACTAACTCTGGTAACTCTTCTCCTGATTTTTCCTTTGCAACCTTCAGTCTTACCAGATCATTATAAGCATGCCACTCTTTTGTTCTCTCTCAAAACTACAAAAATCAAAAGTCTTCCATGTGTGTATGCACGTGGCACATAATGCTCAGTGCTCATTTTTTTTGCATACACAGGACTGCAGTTCTACAGTGACAACTGCTTTCCCCGCTACACCTCATACACCACCGGGGGATTCTCACCGTCTCGGGATCCTCTGCAGTTGGTACTTATATCGCCATGCACTGGAAACTCAGACAGACAGTGAAATGTTGCCAAAGCTGAATGGTTATAGAGCTGGATTTAAGGGTTGTGTTTCCAAGTCTAGTAGGTGTGGCTCAGTGCTAACTCAGTACTTTAAAACCCATTAACAGCTATTCTAATCGAGGCAAGTGAGGTGAAAAGGACATTTTTCCCTCCACGTGTTAAACAAGCTGTACCGTAAATAAACTGAAGGTCTAAAATGTAAGGGTGCTGCTGTCAACATCATGAGACTTCACTGGTTTGAATATAATATCACTACCCCACATTTCCGTTGCTCTCATGTCATAGCTTAGCATACTGTGGAAGAGATGCAGAGGAGGAGGAATGCAGGAGGTACACACATTCTTAGAAAGTAAGGTATGGCACAATAACAATATGCAACAAACTTCATAACTTTTATTTGAACTGATGTAATTCTTCTGTAATGTCCATCACTGGAGACTCCTATTGCAGGAGTTTACTTTTTTTTAAATTTAAAAATAAAAGTTTTTTTACTGGTGCTTATGTGTTTCAAAAGGCACAAACTGTAGATGATATGTTTGCATGATAGTCGTAAAAAAGGGGGTTATTAAAGAAAAATCTGTAGTAGCGGCCTATACATTTGCTAATGCAGCTTTAGAAAGAAGAAATTATATTGTTTATGTCAGAAAAAAAAGATGGGAATGTACCGTTGACATTGCCTTCTTTTTCTGCTGTCAAGGCAACAATACAGGGGCTCCTTTTTGATGTACACATTCTGGGCATTACTGCCTTAAACCAGCAGATTTGTAACTGGGTTAACCCTCTGAGGATGAAAGACGCAAACGATGTTTGACAAAACTCCTACTCAAAAAGCGATATTACAAAATTTCATTTCAGACATTTATTTACTATTTTAATCATATATAACCTAAGACTTTGGTAAATTCATTTCAAGCACTGAAACAACTTGTACAACACATCAGAAGTTAAAGGTCCTATGACATGCTGCTTTTTGGATGCTTTTATATAGGCCTTAGTGGTCCCCTAATACTGTATCTGAAGTCTCTTTCCCGAAATTCAGCCTTGGTGCAGAATTACAGCCACTAGAGCCAGTCCCACAATGAGCTTTACTTAGCCATTGCCACTTGCCATTTCTGTGTCTGTAGCTTTAAATGCTATTGAGGAGGAGAGGGGGGGGGGCAAGGTGGGGGGGGGGGGTGTGGCCTTGACCAACTGCCATGCTTCGCTTGTTTGCAAGCCATGATGTCTCTCTCGCATTCTCTCATTCGGGCCAAATTCTCTGGGTGGGCAAAGCAGAGAAAGGGGAGGTAACCTTTCCCCTTATGATGTCATAAAGGGAAGATTCCAGATCGGCCAATCTGAGCTTTCATTTTCTCAAAGGTGGAGCAGGATACCCAGGTCTTGGTTTACACCCATCGCCATTTCTAGCCACTGGGGGACCATAGGCAGGCTGGGGGAACTCATATTAATGTTAAAAAACCTCATAAAGTGAAATTTTCATGCCATGGGACCTTTAAGGTTTGTTTTCATAAGAGATTTGAGGACTTTCAAAAAGCCAACATCAACGTTCCAGCTTTAGCGCCAAATTATCTCTATACACATTGCTCTAGAAAAAATGTGGGCATCACTATACGGAAAGCTGAGTTTGTTCTGAACATTTTGATATGAAACACATGGGGATCAGGTATCTGCAAATACCCTAAAAAGGTCAACTTAAGAAGATATGTGAAAATGCCTTTAGACCTCAGAGGGTTAAAGAGGAAGATGCATGTTTAGCTTTTGTGACCAGTATAGTAAAAAGATAGATTGAATCTCTCTGTGGGCAGGATTCCTTTTTTTTAATGGCCTTAAATGATGCCTGTGTATTATTGCTTTGGCAGCTGTATCATTCATGCCTTTGCAAATCACGCACACGATGCTACCAAATGTTGAACTTCTCTGTAAAAGCTACCTACACACCCTGAGGAGCAGGGCGCTACTGTGTGCAGAGGAAGATGCACATAATTACAATGACATATGTGCTAAATCATATTTCTTTGTTAAAATGAATAATATTTACATATTTGTAGAAATATTATTTATAAAAAAAAACATTGTGTAACAAGCAGTCAATTATTACATTGTTTATATTGTCTGAATGACATGCATTTCATTTGCTTTTTACATTTTGTTTTAACTTCAACTGTTCTCCTATTGAAAATTAAAAGATTTGTTTGAGAAAATGACTTTCTGAAGCTTGAACATAGTAGAGATCGACCGATGCTGCTTTTTCAAGGCCGATACTGATACAGATTATTAGTAGTTAATGAAAGCCTTAACCGATATTTGGAACCGATATGCATTTACAGTGAAAATGAAAATCTTTAAGTCAAAATTAAGATTTTAGAATGTTACAACCTCCAACATAAAACTTTGTTTAGATGCTTTAAGCAATTATTTAATAAATGAGAAACTTTCGACATAATACCCAGTAAAAGATAGTCCGATAGTGTTGTGGGCGGGACATTAAGTCAGACTCAGTGGTAAGTGAAACCGAAGTAGAGGGACAGAGACAGAGCTGTAGCAGAGCCAAAGTAGCACACTTTTTAACTAATTAACTTCATCGGTTATCAGGCAAATAAAACACCGATACAGATAATCTGCAAACGGCCTAGAACATAGTGTTGTTGATCAAACAGTTCATTGTTTAGCAACCTAGTGTTATTATACTGCTGCCTAATTAACACTAATGCCCCAGAGTTATTATTGGACACTGGAGAGGTCCACTTGTATTTGAAGATAGTGATTACGAGTGGTGGGGGAAAGCCATTTGTTTTTTATTAGAGCCTCAGCTTAATGTTTCATCATCTAAGCACTGTCCCACTTCTCTGCTCCAGAAAGAAGCACTCAGGTATGACGAGAATGAGACAAGACGGAAACTCTGAGGCAGAGAAAACATCATCACTCATACAGATAGTTGTTGTAAGGATGTCCTGAGTACAAACAGTACCCATACCAAGATTTCTGGGTTTTTTTAACCACTATCTTGCAGTTCATCATTTGTCCAATAGAGAGCACAATTTTGCCATCAGCCAAAGCCTGGCTTCTTACTCACCACCAATTGTCCTACATAATGCTTCAGTGTTTGCTTAAGATGTGATGACTACGTAAAACAGATGGAGGTAAGATTATTTTCTTTTATTTATTCAACAGAACATAAACAGAATGCATTGCATAGCATGTACATCATTCCTCACTGTCTGAGCAGTAATAGAGGAAAGTCTAGGTCAAATTGCACCTTTATACAAATATTTCCATTCCTTGCCAGAATCTCAATTAATAAATAAGTAAACACAATCAGCTGGGTGTTTATAAAAAAAAATCATCATGCAGGAGGCTACAGAAAGAAAACAAGGTGTTTCACCAAGACAGTCAACTTTGGTATCAGAGCATCAGATCTTAAATACCACTCTTCTGTAAATGAGACATTTGTTGATGATAAAAACAGCATCAGGATCTGAAAACATTGCAAACAAGGATTTAGCTGTATCGGTTTCAAGTTTCGTGATAAGGCACATGCCATCTTTATACTGACTTTGATTACAATCTTTGGTAATACTGCACTCCTGTGCTGTTGCTATAGCAGCCACAGCAGAAAACAACACACAATAAAAAATAAAAAAAAGTCATATCAAATCTTTATAAAAGTGAAAAACGAAGAAAATAGAAAACACACTGTGGTGTGTCAACATATAGAATCCTCACTCAATTTCGACTCCCTTGCTTACATTCAATATCTCTGCAGCAACTCAAGATTTACATCTCTCCGTCCCAGTGCACAGGATATTATTGCATCTGAACATCAACACATGGCACCTCCCCCATGTGAGCAGGCTTTGTAATATAAATAACAAATCACAATTTCAAACAGGTTTGAATTAAAAAAAAAAAAAAAAAAGGGTTGAAAACCAAAAATAAAATAAGCAAATTCTCCAAATTTGGAAAAACAAGTGCACACATCTGAGGTCAACAGGTTTACTGTTTACTTTGGAGGTGTACTTCCAAAAAAAACTGAACTAAGACCAAAACTGACAGCTGAGTGTTCCCTTTATCCGAAGCTCCTTCACCCACAGGCCGACTGGCTGCTACATCTCTTTTCCTCTCTGTCACATTCACTTGCTTTCAACTGAACTCTCCCAGAGGTCTCCTTACCCTTTCAAAGAAACTCGATTGCATAATGTCCCACTGCCTGAACCCCCTTCAGTCACACCTCAACTAAAAACATCCAGGAATTGATTGTGCCATTAAACAAAAACAATATTGTACATTTCTATTTACAGTATGTACAGTCAGTTCATCTGGATTTGGGGGGGGGGGGAATCAGAAGTTGAAAAGGTTAATAAAGTCTTGAGGGTAGAGGGACATGGTGCAACTGTCTGGGTTGTTGGCTGTGCAGGGATGGTTTGTGTCCTGGGAAAAGAAACAAAGACACACAACTATCAATATTAAATGGTTTATTTTCTGTTTTTGCTTTATTAACAGTGACATTTGAGTTTCTTATCCACTTTGATCAAGTGCACAAAAGGAAGAAGACAAAAAAAAAAAAATACTACCTTCCAGAAAAGGATGTGGCAGTGTGTGCAGAAGTGCAGGGTGTCACTGTATTGCTCTCTGTGAGGATAGCAGCGACTCAGCTT
The DNA here is from genome assembly GCF_031162955.1 of Sander vitreus. Taxonomy (NCBI): domain Eukaryota; kingdom Metazoa; phylum Chordata; class Actinopteri; order Perciformes; family Percidae; genus Sander; species Sander vitreus. Next base: position 22,580,078 of record NC_135860.1, on the reverse strand, counting down.
AAAGTACATCTTCTTCCACTCCAGCTGCCCTTTGTCTGACACCATCAGGCGCTTCCGGATCTAAAGAAGAGGTAAACAGACTTTAAGACAGGGCCCAAGGAGAGAAAAAATACTTTGAAATATCTACTTTAATGTCAACGTTCTTGAGAATTTCTTTTGTATCCCTATTCACTACTACACACAGCGTAAAAGATGGAACATTAATAGATAGACACAAAGGACAAAGCACTCTAACCTGTAGGAAAGCTTCACTGTAACCTACTTTTAACGCCTGAGAACTTATCGCTTATCAAGTGCATGCTTTTGAGCATGGTGCTAGGTTACTCGCTAGGTTGTCAGTATGCACACTAAGGCCTCCTATTTTCCAGTGGCAAGTCTCGTTTATCCGAGATGCTTGAACTCCTCGTAGAGTGATTTTAATGATGTGGATGTCGAAAAGACAGCTCTGTCGTCTTATTTTTTAGGGTCTCAAGTATGTAACCTTGTTATTGTGAGGACAACGAGGAACACTGGCAACCTGCCATGTATGCAAATGTGTGTAAGGGCAAGGAAGAGTGCATCATTCTCATTCTATACGCATTTATTTCATTTCTACATGCCTGTCTGTCTGTGAAGTGGTACTGGCAGAGTCTCTTCCACAGCAGCCGGTCCTCAGTGAGGGCCCCCAGCTCGGGGCACACCTGGCCCAGGCTGACCAGGTCCCTGCCATCCGTCAGACGCTGCATGATGTTCAACTGGAGACTGACAGGCAGGTCGGTCAGAGTCATGCCTGTAGATGTGGGCTGAAGAAAACAGGAGGCATAAGGAAAGTTGTGAATATACAGTAATGGACATTTGCATTTAGGCCCTTCTTGAATTCTCTAAATTGTCCATCATAAGTAGAGATGCACGATATGAGGAAAATATCTAATTGCGATTATTTTGACTGATATTGCGATTGTAATAAGATTTGCGATATTGGAGGGAATGATCATTTTTGTGTCATTATTTTCTATTTCATTCAAAAATATGTGTGATTTTTGCGAGGATCTGTACCAAACAAAGATTTTGTCTTTAGTCTGTAGGACAGCATTTGTAAGCCGGGACGTCTCTGCAGCACCGTTCTAATTAAGAATGGTTTGACGCATATTTTGCCTTTAACAATAGTTGCGCCACTTGCGATTTGGATATTGCACTAGTCCATATTGCGATAAAATTACAATTAATTGTGCAGCCCTAATCATAAGAGAACTTTGGTGAATCAGGCTCCTAGCCCTGTATTTTGGGCATGCTTACCCTGTTGATCTGGATGTTGTCTAGCTGCTGCTGCCACTGCAGGATGTTCTCCATGCGGTGCAGCCAGGTGTTGATGTTCCCCACCAGGACAGACTTGCCCATGTCCTGAACCAGACCACACAGGGAGACATAGAGCATCTGCAGCAGCTCTTTGATGGGGCGAACGTTCTGCTGGTCATCCAGAACTGAGGAGGAAATCAGAAGATATTCATTTACCTCAATGTATTACTCCAATCGTGACTTATAAGTGAGGTTTTAAAGCCTGGGTATTACAGAGAGATTAGCAGCTACCATGCAAACCGCTAAAAGTGAAATATGTATTGTGAGTCATCGAAAAGCACATTACTAAAGCAAATGTTTTGGAGTGGCTGTACTCTTCTCCTGTGACGTTTATAATATTTGGCCAACAGGTTTCAGAACGCCACCTAAACAACCTGAATCTCTGTTTAGCAGAGGGAACATTTAGTTTACACTGAGGCTTGCTGAGGCGTCTGGTGACTGTCAGTGTTTTTCACTGTGCCATTAAAGCACTAAATTCACTCCTCGGTCTTCTTTACAGGTCGTTAGGGCTCATTTCCTCACCTATTACTGCAAACGGAGCAGGAAGGCCTCATTCGTCTATTAGACAGATGAGGAGTCTTTCTTAACATTTGATCCAACAATGAAGAAAATTAAATAGACTGAATGAGGGGCCATTTGTGCGTTTGTGTATTGTTGTGCATGGAAGATGTACGTATGCGTGTGAAGCAGAAAATCAACCCGTGGACCAAAAGGAGAGAAACTGAGAGGCAAACTAGTTGAGTATGAATTTAAAAGAATGGGAGAAGAGCAACAGGGCTCACCTTTCTGTACCACTCTCTCCAGAATATTCATGTAGTTTTTCTGCGCCACTCCACTGAGCGAGGGGAGCTGGGACTTGGCGATAAGCTCCAGAAGCTAGAGCAGAGAAAGAAAGAAAGAAAGAAACGCAACATAAATTTCATCCTGTCAGCTGCTCAGACTCCCTGTTCCACTGTCTCATTACTTTAGGTTTGTTATGCTGCATTCTTAGAAAAGGCACTTGCAATCCGAACAATAAATGCTGTCCAGAACAAATTTGGAGCCGCTCCGACTGGTCATTCCTCTCAACTGAAGCTGGATCCAACAACCATAGAACAGCATGTTTGGCTCTGATTGCTCTTGATCGGAGTCTCTTTTGGGAAAGAAGCTACTAGAAAGCTGTGTTGGACAACAGCCCGTGCTGTCAACAACATCAGCCTCTGTAAACAAGCGTATAATCATTTGACACCTGACCCTCCTGTCATGTGAATTAGCTGAATCATTTGACAGTGTGTCTGCACTTGTGCGTCCATGCATGCATGCTTGTGTGTGTGTGTGTGTGTGTGTGTGTGTGTGTGTGTGTGTGTGTGTGTGTGTAGTTGTTGCCGTTGGCTAGCGGACAAACAGTGGGTTCCAAGGTGGCATGTCTGTGACATCATGGAGAAACTTAAGTTCCCCCTTGCTCAATTCTGAGCAGAGCATATGACCTTTGTCATCATTCCATATTGTTGGGAGCTTGACGGGATACTCGCTATAGTAAGTTATGGAAGGCATAAAAAGAAGACAGCACAAACGTTCCTCATTGCATAAAATCTAAGCTCAAAACTGGTTAACGAAAGATGCAGGTTCATTACAAACCTGCATCTTCATACAAATTGGGCCTACTCAAAGTAAGTATTCAGCCAAATCCTAAATGAAAAGGGGTTTGGGGGTCTTAATAGTACCCAACTTTATGTGGCTGGGTTGGCTCAGTGGTAGAGCAGGCGCACATATACTGAGAGGTTTATGCCTCGACGCAGAGGTCCAGGGTTTGAATCCGAACCTGTGACGATTTCCTGCATGTCTTCCTCCCTTTCTAACCTTGCTGTCCTGTCAAAAATTAAAGGCAGAAAAGCCCAAAAAAAATCTTTAATAGTACCCAACTTTAAACTAAATTACTTCTTCTACATCCTCACCCTTCGTGCCTGTGTTTTTACCAATTTTAAGCTTCTTTGCTTCCTCCTGGCTCCCCTTTTCCATTTTTTTCCCAGCTCCATTCCTAAAACCTAATCCCATGCCTCTCTTCTTTTAGCAGCTCATCAAGTGTTCCTCTCTTTGTAGAGCAGCCGTGCAGAACAATGTGCGTTTCCATATCTACTTTTAGCTCCTACTGTTTGCTAAACTGCACTTCACAGTTTGGCGTGTGGCTCAATAGTTTTCCACAAACACACCCAACAGTATCAGAAGCATGGCATCTTCTTGTTATTTTATAATGGCTCTGCTAAAACACGTTCATTTTAAGGTTTCTGTCTCCTTGAAACAGCCTCCATTGGTCTGCTTTGAGGAGAAGGACCTCTTGTTGTCTCTTTGTGGAAGAACCCGATCCCTGTAACTGAGACGGAGTTAAATGAACCCGCAAATGCCATCAGACACAACCAGTGAAGAGCAGTGACCTAGGACACCGTGTCCAGACTAGACGCTAGTGTTACACAGCGATATTGTTTTTGGGGCTTACCACACTGCACTTGTTAGCTGAAACCTGCACTAAAAGGTCAATCCAAAACTTCATATGTCAAACTTTCTGTTGAAAGTTCTGTGTAAAGAGATTAGAAATTTAGATCACTTGTGGAACGATGGATTATTTTATATTCTGATATCTCTACCCTATACTTGTGTTTATGACTGTAGATAAAAATAAAAAAGTCATAAAACATAATCCTCTGCAAGGTTACTGTTTGGCCAAAATGGAAAATTGGTACGTCTCATCCTGGTCAAGCAGCAATTGGTACATCCCATCACATTCATTAGGCAGGCACTTAAATAGGAAAGAGAAAGCTCAACAGAAAATTGAGGCATAGGTTAGGTAAAGAGAGAGACATAAAAGAGGATTAACACAAAAGGAGGATGCCCGAGTCTGGCAGAGACAAGTAAGTGATATTTAAATATAAGTAGTATATTATATATATATATATATATATATATATATATATATATATATATATATATATATATATATATATATATATATATATATATATATATATATATATGGGTCTGAATCCTCTGGCAACTACCAGGTCTGGTTTCATAAACCCCTGTCGGGTGGTCGCACCTCACCGCACAGCTGTCACCCCCCCCCACACCGGCACAGGAGAACACCCCATGCATTCAGCTCACATGGGAGCACATGTGGGAGAGCTGGTGTTTGGTTAAGTGTGATGACACTTTGACATGGAGGGGAAAAGCTCCAAATTCAACTAAGGGATTCGCTATTGATATCCCATAATGCAATTACATTATTGATAATGATAGTGCATCAGATGTACACTTAGAATTCAGAGTCATATAAAATGCTTGAAGTGAATAAACAGCACTGGTTAGCAAACAGGAATTGATTTTTAAATAAAGCGTTGGGTTGATTCAATTTAGGGATGCCAAATGGCTTTACAGCTAAATGTCATGCTATGTCACACTTTTACCCTACCACAAAAGACACACATACATTCCCTGGGTTGGTATCGTCACCATTGAGAGAGCCCTGTCTGCAGAGCATTGATAAGAGCCAGGCAGAAGCATACACCCCCCGCTTAACCTTAACCTCTTCTCTGCCACTGACAAAACATTACCTATTAACAACCACAGAGGAAGAGAATCACAAGGGACAGAAGAAACTGGAAGAAAAAGAGGAGGACTCACTCTGACGACATAATTAAATCTCCTCGTGTCCTTGATGGCACTACAGAAATCCAAGCGGTTGAAGGCCTCTCCCAGTGTACAATATCCGTGGCGCTGGGAAAATTCAATTATCAGGGTATTGGATTGAGATCCTTGCCAGGAGTACAGGGTTTTTTTTCAGCATGTTTACATTAGCAATGTTGATATGATGAGAAACTGAATGACTTGGTTTGTTACCTCCTTGGTGCTTCCTTTATGAACATAAATCCAGTTTTCCCTGTGGAAATCTGTGAGAAAGCAGAATGTTTATATTAGTGGCCTGCCCTCATTAAGCAGCTTAGAAGCATTCTGACAAATGCGCGCGCACGCACACACACACACACACACCACACACACAGCACCAATAAGATGCAATTTCAAAGTCAGTATAGTTATTGAAATAGTTTATAAATGATGGAAAATTAATCAGAAACAGTATTATCAGGGAAGTGTTCCCCTCATGAAAACTGCATAACATCCTCCCAACCCTCTCCTGTTAATGTTTTGGTCTGGAAGCTAACTTTGGGATATTATTATGCGAATTGTAACCCCACATATTAAATTACAAAAAAATAGTATCCTTTGCACTGTGTGGCTCTTTCATTGTGACTCACAGGGGACCTTGGTGTTGTTGTTCATTTGGTCTTTTTTCCTCTTCTTGGCAGACATGTCGAAGCTAAGAGAGAGCAGCAGGTTCTCCTTGTTGAAACGCTCCTCCTTCTCGGCTTTGCAGAAGCTGGAAAAACACCACACATATTTCATTAAGCCACCACTTTACAATTATATTTGGTATTTTTGATGCTTTTTCAACGGTTTCTTTTTCAGGACAGAGAGCATACTCATCACAACACCAAAACAAGCTGTCAAATACATACTGCCTTTGTTAATATACATATATGTGTTTTAACTGTAACCATAGGCTGTGTTAAAGGAAAGCTTTTCGTGTTAGTGTGGGCATTTTGGAAAGTGGACAGACTCAACAGACGTTTGTTAATCCCCTCACTTGTTGTGAGCGTATTAATAGCTCAGTGATTAGCCTGGAAAAGGAACATATGGTCTCAGAAAAAAAACAACAACAACAAAAAAAAACACATGAAGGCCTACTGTGTGTCTACCACTCTGCCTTTGTTCATAATGCTGCTTGGACTTTCTTTAAAGTATCTCCCCCCCCCCTCCCTCCCCTCTCCCCCATCTTCGTCTCACTACTAGTGATGGCGCATTTAAGAGTTGCGCAAACTGTTGTGATGCAGACAGCGACGTTTCTCAGGACTTGTTTTCAGGACCAACCTCTCCACGGAGACATTGTTGTTTTTCTCGTCTGCTGTTGTCTTTTTCCACCCCTCCTCGGTTTTAACCCAACTCTGACCCGGCGACCTCCAGTCCTGTCCGAGGAAAGGCATCCTGGTTCGATGACGTCGAGTTAAAATAAATCTAAAATAATATCAGGAAACAGTCCCTGTTTGAGTTAATGTGTATCCCTTCTTGAAAGCGATGTGTTCGGGACGTATTTCTGGTCTAATGTTGTCATTGCGCAGCTCGTCTTATATCCTCAACTCAGAACCCGGAAATACATGAGCTCCGCCCTCTTTGGAAACTTCCCTGCAACACGTGGCTTTGTTTATCAACTTGAGCGTTGCAAAATCTCTTGGCGAGAACAGCAGAGGTAACAAAACTGTGTCATGTCATGGAAAGGTAGAGACACGGGACACCAAGGCAACTAATTTGTAAGGATTTTAATAAGATGAATCCCATAGGAAAGCATTTATTAAATGTGAAACGGCTTGGGAGACTATTATGCAGGTTAACCTCTGCTGTAGGGTCGAAAGTAGCTAGGCTACATTAACAAATACTGTACTTACTTTGAAAATACATACATTTACTTGAGTGTTACCAATTTTTGATACTTTGTACTTCAACTCCGCCACATTTCAGAGAGAAATGTTGTGCTTTTTACTTCACTACATGTATTTAACAAGTCAGGGACCGATTATCAGACTCTGTGTAGTTGTTTCACGTCTCTACTAATTTTGTGTCGCTCTGTCGTTGTTCTTCTAAGTCTCTTTGTAGTTGTTTTAAGCCTTTTTGTAGTTGTTTTGAGTCTTTTGTAGTTGTAGAGACATTGGCCAAAACATATAACCAACTTATAAAATATGATACATAATTATGGGCTATATTAAAGGCCCTGTCTTCTAACCTGTCCCACAACAAAACTAACGAGAGCCCCTGTAATACTGTGTCCTTTTACAGAGGTAGAATTGTCTATGCAGAACCTTAAAGTATTTTTACATTGTGGTATTGCTTATTTGCTTACATCAAACTCTTCATCCAAGTATGTGATATAATAGTGAAACCAAACTGCAGCCTGCTTCTGACTTTGTTACAGACCCCATTCAGGAACCCACAGTTTGAAAACCTCTGGACTATAACAATAGTAGCACTACAGTTTTTAATGGCTAATGCATTGGTGCTGATAAAAGTAATTACCGTTCAGGAAGTGTTTTGCCCAGGCTTTTCAGTACTGGCTTTATGTTATTGTAAATATAAAGGAAACATTCAGCCTCACAGTAACGTAGCTACAAAGTCCCCTGATTCTTAGTCACTCCTGGTATTATAAATAGATCAAGTTGTCCTCCAGAGTATCATGTTGCATTGTGGATTGTGTGTGTGTGTGTGTGTGTGTGTGTGTGCGTGCGTGCGTGCGTGCGTGTGTGTGTGTACCATTGTATTTCAATTATCCCAAAACAGCACCAACTGATCTGTGAAGACTGAATCAGGGTATTATGTTTATTTTGGATGATGTCATCAAAGACAATGTGTAACTAAGTCTGTCCAGGCCACTGGGTCAACTCTTATCAGCTTAATTAAACACAAGACATGTTTGCACACTCATCTGTGAGGCTTTTGGGAAAGACCAAAGTGTTGTGTATTGGATTTTTTTTATCAGCATACAGTAAGGATGATAGCGAAGGCATCAATTGAGGAAGTGCTGTTAATGTCTCACCTGTCTCTTACCTTGTGGGTCCTCATAATTCATGACAAATTCTGGAAATATAAGCGGTTACGATCTGGGAAACATGTCAGCAGCATCACATGGTGCACAACAAACGTGCACTTCTTCCAAGAACCAACAGGCCAGTATTTCGGCTCATTCAGTGCTTGTGTTGGACACATCGTGTGTGTATAGCATGACCAGGCTTGTTACCGGTCTGGTTTACGCAATGCAGGCTCTTCAGTTGTGGTTACAAACTATCATTTTGTGTTATAAAGTGAACTTATTTTTGACAATGGCTTTGTTGATTCCTTCTGTTCTTCTGTTTAATTAGTTGCCTTATTGTGACATTCACAAAGAATGAACAAGTATGGGAAGTGGTTCTCCCTCAGCAAAAGTGCATTTCAATCTCAGTGTTATTGAAAACATTGAATTAATTTCAAACATTACTGCACTGTTCATTACAGATCATGTGTTGCTGAAGTTTTTGAAGCAGGTGCATCTGGGGCTGTGTGTCTGGCGTTTTGATGTAACACCCTGATATATGCAAGAGGTCAAAGCTCTGCACACACTCTGCATTTTAAAATCTGTCAACAAGACGTCACATGAGAATATGTACTGATTACAATTACAGACACTGCAGAAGTGAGCCACGCTGAAATAGTTCAACAGTTCCCCATGCGTATAACCACACAAAGCCCAGTGGTGTGTGTAGAAAGTGGAACTTTGAGACTATTCAAGTTATTATAGTGTGAACTGCAGGGGGTATACAGTAATGTGTATGGTGTTGTGAGTCCCTGAAGTTTAATTATGTCTATTTCTAGACTCCAAACTCCAGGATAACATGGAAAGTCCCTGCAAGTGTTTGGTCAGTTGGTGGCTGACTAACTGAGAAGGAAGCTATGACCTACTGCTGAAAAGAGTATCAGTTTAGTTTTTTCAGTGAATCACAAACAATGTTGAATCAGAGATGTGCTTGGTTTAGTGTTAGTGATGTGGCTCTGTGAAACTTCAGAAAAACTTCATAAATCGTCTATACAATCAGCAATATGGTCATATTAATGTTAGGAAGCCATAGTAATTATGACGGGAGCGCTTTCGCGTAAGGAGTTAGGTTAGGTTGCTGGATAGGTCAAACAAACACAGGATTTCACGAGACCGGGCTCTGTTTCCTGTTTGAAATTAAAAGTAAATGGCGTTTTTTTTCTAACTTCACGTAACAGACAGAACTACATCACATTTTGCATTACCTGCATAACCAGAAGATGCATAACAAATGTACTGATTTAACCCAAACAACAATCTTATTCTAAACTTAACTAAGTAGTTTTGTTTCCTACACTGTAAACCCAGATTTAGTTGTAATTAAACTTTTTAGTGGTCACTACTTATTCTTTTATGTTTTGTTAAAACCATATTCATTACTAAATCACATTAGTGGTTTGTAATAATCAGATTAAGTATGCAGTGCACAGATCTTATTAAGCAGAGATAACTAACTATTGATTTAGTGTTCATGTTTATCTACATTTATTGTTGCACCATGACCGAGACCCGGGTGGGGACTGATGGTCTCTGGGCAGTGAGGAAGTGTTCAGTGGGGTGATTGCGCGTTTACTTCCCCCGCCAGGAACCAAGACACCGCTTGATTACATTAGACTCGAGCGGTTGCGGTTACATTCGGTCTCGACATACTATACACTCATACTGACCGACACTAGCCTCACACACTGGCCACGGTTACATTGGGTAGCCTGGTGCGCGGTCTCCTCGTGACAGTCTAACTACCACGTAGCAACATTCACTTCTAACATTTAACTTAACATAACTACCAAGATAACATTACGTGTATTTGTATGTGATATCATACTTTCCCCTTGGTAATGTAGCCTATGAATTTCCATGAACACAATTCTAAAATGCACGAGACATAAAGGCTTCTGGGATCGGTTGATAACTCAAACTTGCCGAGAACCTAGACACCCGTTTGATTACATAGACTCATGCACTAGGCACGGTTACGGTCTCGTTCAGTAGCCTGGCGCACGGTCTCCTCGTGACAGCCTACCTACCATGTAACAAACATTTAACTTAACATAACTACCAAGATAACGTGACGTGTATTTGTATGTGATATCCATCGATAATGTAGCCTATGAATTTCTATGTACACAATCATCTAAGATGCACGAGAAATAAAGGCTTCTGGGATCGGTTGATAACTCAAACTTGCCGAGAACCTAGACACCCGTTTGAATATAGACTCATGCAGTACCCTCGGTTACGGTCCTTACGGTCTCGTTCAGTAGCCTGATGCGCGGTCTCCTCGTGACAGCCTACCTACCATGTAGCAACATTCACTTCCCTAACATTTAACTTAACATAACTACCAAGATAACATGACGCTTATTTGTATGTGACGTACTTCTCCATCGATAATGTGTGAATTGCCATGAACACAATCATCTAAGATGCACCAGAAACGAGGCTTGGTTAATAACTCAAACTTGCCGAGAACCAAGACACCGCTTGATAGACTCGAGCGGCCGGTTGCACGGTTACATTCGGTCTCGTTCAGTAGCCTGGTGCGTGGTCTAGGTAGCTCATTTCACGAGTCTACCACCACTACTCCAGTGGAGGCGCTAATGAGCTAGATTACTACACACACAGTAGCAGAAGAATACCAGCTACACACAACGGCACGAATGAGGTAAAAGAAAAAAACAGGAGTGAGTCGGTTCATTGACGTATGGCACTCGATTCTCCCGGTTCAGTGACATGAGTCGGGTTAATTAACCGGCTCTTCGGTCAGTTCGTCAACACTAGTTTAAAGATATAGTACGTAGTTCCTGTCTCCCCCATGAGAAATTCTAAGTTATGATAACAAAACTTTCGGCGCATCCACATGACACAATCCTTCTGTGATTGCGCACCGTCGTGTTTCCTGCCACCGCTAGGGGCTCTAATTTATGAAACGCTCCAATGGGTCGTATTAGAGGTTAGGAATTAACAACCTATATCGTTATATGGTTTGGGGGACTTGTTGGGCTCTGTAGATAGCAATGCTGGTTTGTTTGTTCACCACTTTGCTCCAGGCTGCAATATATCAACATCTGTAAGATGGATTGCCATGAAAGTTTGTACAGATATTCATTGTCCCCTAGGGATGGACCCTACTGACTTTGCTGATCCCCTGACTTTCTACCTAGCACGACCAGCAGGTCAAACGTTTTTACTTATTGAAATATCTTAAAGCATCTACTTAATTGATTGCCACAACAGTTTGTATAGATATTTATGTTCCCCAGTGGTGGAATGTAACTACGTACATTTACTTAAGTACTGTACTTAAGTACAAATTTGAGGTACTTGTACTTTACTTGAGTCTTTTCTTTTCATGCCACTTTCTACTTCTACTCCATTACATTTCAGAGGGATTTTCTTTATCAATAATCTGACTGCTTTAATTACTAGTTACTTTACAAATTAAGATGTTTGCACACATAACCATAGACTGTAAAATGAGTTAATACATTACACATGACACATTAGGGCTAAACAATTTAAGGAAACATTTTTGCCAGATATTGCGATTCGGATTCAGTTTGAGATTTTTTTAGCTAAAGTTCAATATTGTCTGTGTAACAAATAAAACATGTCATGGAACATTATAACATGAGACACCATCAAAACTGCTCTATATCTTTATGCGTGGAACATAGATATGAATTTCCAGCAGTAAGTGATATGTAACATTATTCCAGCATTTATCTTATGAAAAAAAACATACATAAATATAATAATAAAAAGAGAAATAAATGTTAAAATGTTCAACCAAATGTTACACCAAACTAAGTATTGCACATTCGATTATCACGGTCTTCACGATTACCTAGTCGCATTATTTCAAATCTCAATTTCGATTTGAAAACAATTAATGGTTCAGCCCTATAACACGTGTATAAAATACGATGTTTTATTATAAATTAAACTACCCAACAATATATACAATTATACAAGTCCAGCTGAAATGATTAGCCGATTAAACACTTTTTGACTGATTGACAGAACTGTTTTGATCGAACCAGTTTCTAAAATGTGAGGATTTTTCTGCATTGAGTATTTTTACTTTTAATACTTTCAGTACATTTTCCTGATGATACTTACATACTTTTACTTAAGTAACATTTTCAATGCAGGACTTTTACTTGTAACAGTATTTTTACAGTGTGGTTTAACACTTTACATAAGTAAAGGATCTGAATACTTCTTCACTGGTTATCCCCTGACTTCCCATCAGCCTCAACTGTACTTTGTGTTTAGTTTTAAGTAGCAAATTAGACGATAAACGATTTTAAAGGTTAGTAGTGAATCATCCCACTGCCTCTCTCTCCTCTGTCCATGATCCCTGTTTTTGTTGTGATGTTGTGACTAGATGAGACAGCTGTCCTTACCCTCCAAAAAACGTAATCACAAACACACACACACTCTCCCATATAAACATAGTTACACGCACACCTGTTGCTGCTCCTCCTGGATGAGTTTCATCACACGCTCAGATTCTCTGTTGTGAAACCCCGCTCATCAGTCTCTCTCTCTCTCTAAGTCGTCTCTCACATCTGCCAGCTTGCGTGGCAACCAGCAGGACCACGTGCCTCACGTGGTGTAACATTCACCCTCTTGTTTGTTTCTCTAAATAACATCAGATCACCTATAGTTTTTCCAGTCCCCCACCTCTTCTCAGCTGCTCCACCCACTGTCCCCTGGATTCTATTTACTGGCAGTGAGCAACTGAAACATCCGACCCAGTGACTTCTAGTTTTAACGAAATGCACACAGAGAGTCCTGTGTTATATCGCCTGGTCACATTATGTTTACTCCACACAAAACAGCTGACATTGGTCTCTAAAAGTAATTGATGAATGAAATTAATATAATGTAATGTTGCTGATTCTTACTTTACTAAAGATCTGAATTGTTTGCAGCAATATATATTAACAATTCCAGCCCTCTAAATTGTGGTCCGACGAACACTTTAGTAGTTTTATTGTTATTCTGTCTTGCTGGCTAAACAGGCAACAAAATCTGGCTTTAATGTTTCCCATTTTCAAGGAGGCCGCATTTGAATGAGCCTTCGAAATGAAATTAAATGGGACAGCCTTTGTTGCGCCGGTGTGACGCAATCAGTCTACAAATGCAGTCCCGAAGGCTGCAGCCCCTGAATTGGGACATAGCTCATGTGTTTTCTGCATGAGCAGAAACATACAAATCCATGTTAGCCAGCTGAGACCCCTTGATGCACCCCTGGCTTTAATTCCACCTGCAACAGGTAGAGCAAAGCCATTTCATCCTGTTCCCCACTGGATAATTTTTAAAGCTGTTCTTTGTAAAATTATACATTTTCTATAATATCCTGTGTGTGGATGTCAGGAACCTGCCTGGGCATGTTAAAGGCCTGTGTGGACAGGAGTGTGAGCGGACACATGATGACACATACCGGACGCACAGACGCTCAGATTGCATTCACTGTCAACTGACTAAACACTGTGAAGACATGCTGCACTGACAGATGGAGAGAGGCCTCATATATGGATTGGATTTTTTATTGTGAAAAATCAGTAAACAAAACCAGAAAAAACAGTACAAAAACATAAGAAAAAAAAAGGGTAAAATTGTACCTTGTACCCTGTAAATTTGAAAGAATTTGAGACTTTTCCTTTAGCCACAGATTCATAAAGCAAAGTCAGGTATTATTTCAGCATACAGTAGATGTATCAGTAGATATACGGTATATGCTGATAATGCAGAACTATGTTGTGCAATATATTACATAGGGTAATGGGTCCACAGCAGTGGAAAAATACAAAACCTAAAAACACTACCAAAGTTTTTATTTAAATTTAGTCTAAAGCTACATTTTAAACACATGTTCATTGCTTCTATTTTGATTTCAATACTGCATGAAATATTTGGATATTTGATGTCTCATAATATTTTCATCATTTTGCATTGAAGCAACAGATATTGACCCAAACATTCACTAGACACAGCAGCAGGTTCAGACCTAACAGCTGAGCACAGCTTTGACTTGTACCAAACAGCACACAGCCCCGGGATTTAAACATGACAAGTAAAATCTCATGATTTAAAGCAGGCCGAAAATAGCACTTTCACCCTTTGTGAAGTCAGACAGATTGAGAAGGGGATGTGGAGCAGGATAGCTTGTTTTCATAGGTTTAGTTAAGTAAAGAATATAAAACATATAAATGTTATACATATAAAAGTACATTTCCAGGTATAAAAATGACTTACGCATTTAACAAATCATACAATATATATATATATTTTGATTTCTTGAGGTATGCTTGATTTAATGTGTCAGGGACTTTTAAATAAGTCCATTACTCATTAAAATGGAAATAGTGCAGATCTGCTACAACATGAAATCCTCTGAAATTAGTCCTTTTTTCTACATCGTCAGTTATAAATAAACTGGTTTCAAATAATAGCATTAGAATATGAATCAGAGCTTTGATTTTGTCCGTGTCTGTTTGAGAAATACGTCAGAGTCAGCGAGCCATGGTCAAACAGTTTATACGGCAGAGACCCCTTAGATGTCCAAGTGTCTGTCTTCGGGTCATAGCACTCAAAATTGTCTGAGTCCTCGATGACGTCGTGGCCGTTGATGTGACGTCCGCCAGTGACGTAGACTTTGTCGTTGAGAACGGTGGCAGAGTGGTGCATCCTCCTCTCCTTCAGGTTGGCACACTTGACGAACCGGTTAGCTTTGGTGTCGTATGCGATCATTCTCCTGGTGTACCCTGTGACAGGAGAGACGTTCATTTGAGAAAGCAGCACGTGTGGCTCAAGCAGAATGCCATGATGTAACTCTACAATCTGATTCATCAAGACATAAATCGATAGTAATGAATTATAGCAAAATGAATAAGGTTAAATTTTTTTCCTTCTTCTCTTAGTTGAATCAAAGGTGCAATGTGTATACATTTATTAGCCCTTATCACCGCTAGTATCTACCTCCAATGATGTAGATTTTGTCATCCACAATGGCCGCAGGAGCAGACACATTCTTCACTGTTCTGTTCTCCATCTTAGACCACATGTTCCTGGCAATGTGATACACCTACAGGAGGGAGGGGGGGGGGAGAGCAGGGGTGAAGGGAAATAGATGCTTCATGAGTAAATAAATGAGAATGGATAGATGGGTGAATGAATAGGGCCGCAGACTAATCAAAATGTAAACCGTGACTTAGTGATTAAAAAACATTGTGTCGTACCTGTATTATTCTGACTGGGTTCTGCATGGCATCCGCTCCTCCAAACACATATATCCTTTGGTTAGTAGCAGCCACTGCAGGGTGCAACACAGCCTCAGGCATGGGCGCCATCGTCTCCCATTGGTTGAACATACTGTTGTACCTGATAGCATTATTGCCAGATGTGTTATTATTTGCCACGTTTGTATGCTGTATGTGTTGTAGGCTGTTACCAACAGAAGTTTTTGATTGAGGATAATTATGGTGCACCTTACCTCTCCACGCTGCCTGTCAGTCGTTTGTCAGGCCCCAGGCCCCCCAGGACAAAGATGAAGTGGAGATATGAGACACTCTGGTGGGCAAAGCGTGGCTCCAGCATCGGCTCTGCCATCCGCCACTGGTTGGTCTTGAGGGAGAGTGTGTAGACAGTCGTTCTGACTTGGCTGCACTTTGTGTTTGCGGTCAGGCCTCCGATAACATACAGGACACTGTGAAGGGCGACGTAGGAGGCTTTGTACAGACGAATGGGCAGCTTGGCGAGCCACTGCCATTTATCGATCTTCTCATCAAAGAAGAGGGCCTCCCTCGAGGTCTGCTCGTTGTTCTTCCTCCCTCCCACAACCACCAACATGTCGTGGTAGGAGTAGCGCCTCGGTGCCACCCAGAGGGATTTGAAGCCAACTGCTGAGTCACCATTGCATTTTGTGCTGCCGGAAAACATCAGACGTCTCACAGATTCTATGAGCTCGGTGCAGAGCGGGGAGGACTGGATCAGCGGATCATTGGCTATGAATTGGAAGAGGTAGGTGGGATGGATGTGACGTAGGCGAACTTTCTTAAAAAGGTCACTGATGGCGCCACGCCTTGATAGAGGATCATGGTGGATCCAAGCAACAAGTGTCTCAAAGACCTGCTCCTCCTCCGCGCAAAGACCATCATCCTCCAGGTATCCCATGAGCTCTGGTAAGGAGAGCTCACACAGATCCTCAGATGCAGACACATCGGAGAAGCTCTTCACGGCCAACTCCTTTGCTTTGTCTCTCAAACTGTTACAAGCCACGATCTCGGAGAGTCTTATCATGCTCAAACAGTTGTCAGGGCTCAGTTGCTCCTGAAGGAAGCTTGAGCAGGCCTCAAAAAGGCGGCCATATTGCAACATGGAAGCCGCCTGCATCAGAGGCAGCACAATCTCCATGCTGATACTGATGAGTCCTGTGTAAACATAGTCAATGATGCTGCTCAGAATGGCCGATGGGACGCCTTTCAAGGTGATCTTGGTCTGCTGTCTCTCTATGAAGTTGTTGCAGAACATGGCTCTGAAGTAGGGGCTGCTGGAGATCAAGACGTTGCGATGGCATGGGATTTCTGTGTTGATCCCTGAACACAGTGACACATCAGTCAGGATGTTCTCCTGTCTCAGTCTGTTGAGCTGCAGGAGCAGGTTGGACGACTGCTCCTGGTCTTTGTAGTGGAAGACCTTGACTGGTCGGTCCATGCTGAGGAGAGAGACCAAGTTATTATTAACTCGGTTGGTTTGAAGGCTTATTTAAAAAAGTTTTAATTGAAGCTCAAACCTCCTCCATCAACTTGTATAAGCAGTCACATACTCTCACAAACTCAAGCATTTTTGCTATATGGTCGCTCCCTAAGTAGCCATTTGAGGGCTTGCTGTGAAAGAACCATTATCAACCATAATATGAGTGATCAGTAGCTCTACTTAAATGCGGCGTAGACTTCATCAAAACTGGATTACAATTTAGTTTTAGTACAGATTTTAGTGCAGCAATAAAAAGATTTTGAGAAAAATTTGCTCGTAAGACATCTTAGAATTAATTACTGTCCATACTGATTAAAAGCCACAGAATTTACAAAGATCATAAGGGTAGTGAAACAAACTCATTACCACACAACCAGGCTAGTGGAATTAGATTTAATAAAGTCCTGTATCATGTATTCAAATATAGCTATATATTGTTAAGATTTCCCCCAAACCACTGCTTAATGTCTAGTTTACAGATTGCAAGTAATTTGAAACCTGTTCAACTATAACAGAAACTTCATCATATGGCTTTAGATCATTGCCTTCATGCACATGGACCCAATTCAGCGCTGCTGCACTCAGACATTTTCCAAATAGAGCCTACAGAAGCCTGTCTGATTACTTTGGAGACTAGGTGTCTAAGAAGATTACTCCAGAAACACCTGCACAACTATTTCTGCTGCTGGAGTCATTCTCATGGAAAAAATACTGCTTCTGTTAGATGATGGTATTTTATGTGGAGCCTCACAAATTGGTTTTCATTTTGGCTTTAAAACTGGATACATTTTACTGCAGCTTTACCATTGCATGCATCAGATAAATTTGTAAAATAACAAATAAATGTATTAGTCTACATTTAAAGCAACATAATACAAAATGTCAACTTGAACAGATCATTGTACACACTTAACTAAGTATAAAAAAGCTTTTGTTTAATATTTACATCTAATGTATTTAAATCCATGCCAACATTATAGCATCCTGGCAGCTCATGAAGCCTTACTGGAATACATCATTTACCTGTTTCTCGTCTCTCTCTCTTTAAATGTATTCTCAGGTCCCGCTCTGTTTTCGAAGCAAGATCTCAGCAGATAATCGGATGCCTTGATTTTTGATTTTCCTGTACTTTCTTCCTCTTTGCTCTCGTGTTGATGCTGTGTGAGTGACTCAAAGGGGGCTGTCTCTTTGTAAGAGTGTGCTGCGTACTGTTTGTTTGTTATGATCTCCTCCACGAGGCCTCTGTGTACATTCCTCCCCTAAAAATAGAGCCTGTCTTTGGCAACACAGCAGCAGACTCACATGTTACAGAGCGTTTTCTCAGTATGTGCCTGACTCCCTCACTTAATGTCTGTAATATCTTAATGTCTTTCTTTCCCTTTTATTGTACACTTACTTTAGTGCTTCCTCGCCTGATCTCTTCTTTCTTCTCTATAAAGGGCATTCTTATTTACTCCATCTCTACTCTGTCTGCTGCGTGATTGTAGCAGTAAAAACAGCACTGATACTTGATAACACCCATTTTGGCTGCTCACACCGACAGTCTGCTGGTTGAAAACACAGAGATACAAAAACAGGATTAGGTTACTGTAGAAGCAACATAAACACATAGATAGCAACCCCATTTTAAACTGGCCAAGACTATTGGCATCACAACAAAGTCGCCATGAGTTATTATGCCAAATATGTTTCAGATTTACCAAGAGCCTAAGGTTAATAGAGAAAAAATAGTTTTATTATGGCATTCATCCTTTAAGCATAAAGAAATGTCCTCATTTAACATGTTGTACATCAACAACAGATGCTTGTGTTTCCTATCCTTTGTATTTGTTAAGCTCATTTCCATCTCATTTGTTCCATGCTCCCTGAAACAAAGCAAGTGTATTCATCATAGTTCCAGCTTTCATGGAGTGCATCCCACTAGGTTTCCATTCCTTAAAGCCGGAGAATAATCAGTGCTCGCTGGTCTGTTTCATAAGTGTGGCGACATAAAAACAACATTAGAGTGCATTTGCATGACATTTTTTCTTGTACTTAGGCTTGTTAACACAGAGCTCGGTAAATCAGACATAAATAGCTACTTGAGCTTCGACAACCACTAGACTGCTGTTAATTGTGGACACTTTGTCATATTGTGTGTTTGTGGACTACACTGCAGCGAATACATTCAATGAAACTCTAAAATTGCCAAATGACATGCATGAATTTGATTGATGCAACAAATTTGACAAGAAAGGGAACTATATATCAAGGCAGACTGAAAACTTACATGTGATACTGAAAACTGAGGTCACAATATTCTTACGTGATGCACCATGAAGCAAGCAGTCCAAACTAAACAGCACCATCTAGTGTTTGTGTCTACAACATTTCAGTTTGGCATATTTGAAAAAACTGGTTCTTTTTCTAATTAACTCCCTGGCATTTGTGAATTTTTTAGGGGGTTGGTTCTAAGTAAAATACACAATAAACAGGTCAGCTAAATTGTAAGGTAATAAGTTGTTATCTATACTTGCAGGACAACCCTGACTGTGTCATTAAATAAAATGTCAAAAATCTGCCCTTCTTGTGTGATATTGACATTAAAACTATCTTATTGATCTGTATAGCCGAGGGCTAAACCTTAACTTGTTTGCCCAGAGGACAACAGTGACATTTTATAACCCTCACTCTCATATTCAAAGCTGTGATTGCATCCATTAAAGTTGAGCACATTGTCTGCTATCTCTGCTCCTTCACCTTGACAAAAAGGACTCATTAATGTCTGCCTTCAGGCAACCACTTATATTAAAAGTTAAGGCTTTGGCACACAGTGTGCAGCAGAGCATTTTCATGCAGCAGCATTACTGTTGCCACCCACTGCCCGGTGCTGTGTCTTCGTATCACCAAATGATTATCTTCTCATAAGCACATGGTCTAATAGAGCCTATACCCAGAGGATTTAGATCTCGCTGATTAGTATTGTCTGTGTGTGTGTGTGTGTGTGTGTGTGTGTGTGTGTGTGTGTGTGTGTGTGTGTGTGTGTGTGTGTGTGTGTGTGTGTGTGTGTGTGTGAAGGGCAGACAGCTCTCCTTGGTCAAATAAAACACTATTTGAAAGCGACATGGACTGTGAGTTCACATGAGTCTATATTCTGTTCTGTACTTGACTTCATTTGGTTGCACTCTACGTAGTGCAGAGGTGCAGGTAATATTTGGTTTTTGCATGTGGAGACCTTTGTTTTTTTTACCACTTAAATGCAAATCCTTTGTTATGAAATCAATTTGAATGTGAATAAAACCCCTTTCTATCATCGCTGTACAGTGCTATTCCACAGCCCATCAGGTAAAAGTTAAAAACCAATAAGGTTTCCTGCAGACAGTTATGTTTTTTGAGATTACAGTGCTCACCAGCACTTAATCTAGCACTAACCACTCGATAAACCTTCAGCCTTTTCTTTTTGACTCTGTATGGTGCTTGTTTCTGTCCCTCAATTGTAGGTTTCTTCCTGACTCTCTTTCCTGGTGTTTTATTATAAATGTAAGGCTTGGTCTAAAGTATATTGGTTTGTCACTGTGTCATGTCTGTTAATATGACTTGCCTTGGCCGCGACAACGATTCTGCACTTGACTGAGAATTGCTTGCTGAGACTTGCAGCCCAAACAAGCCTCACTTCCACAGCAGTGTCAAAGAAGACTAGCCAGCGCTTGTGATTTGTGTCCCTGACTTTTGAGTAGAAAAAATACAATTAATGATTCTTACATTGCTAATGGGAATGGATTGTTATCTAAGCTATACAAGGTCAGTATAAAGCTTTATGAAGACTTAGACTTGAGCCATAAATGCCCCCATTAGGTCAGGTTCTAGTAAAGCTCTTAAAGATTTGTAGTTCTGGTTGATTTAGCGACACCCATGATTGCTGGTGGTAAAGGTACAAGAATGTCTTAATAATACAACTCCTAGATTTCAGTTTGAAATGACACATTTATTCATCACCAGGGCCGGCCCAGGAGGAAACTCGGTTTATAGAGCTGTTCTGTCAGAAATACATCAGAGGTAAATGAGCAACCCACGCAGCTTGTGTGTCGCAGTAGTTATACTCGTACTGATGCAAATATGTTTCTCTTCAAATTCTGCTGCACTTCCAGATTATGTCATTACATGTGCACAAATTATGTGCAATGTGTGCATCACTGGCCACCATCTTCAAAAGTTTCTTCCAGTATGTGCATTCACCTTTTCTTGTGAATCTCTTGTGCACTTGCACGCCATTTGAATCCAGCACAGTATATACTATATTATACTGTACTTAATTTTGTAGGAGCAGAGTGCACAAAAAAAATCAAGTGATGTCATATTGCAGCTGAATCATGAGGGATTGTTGATTTTAAGAAAACAGATGGAGATGAGAAATTCTAATTCTCAGTGTCTTGCTTCCCCCTTTAGCCCAACATTATTTTATCCACTAGGTGTCAGGCCAACGTTATGCAAATGTCAGAGTAGTGATAAACTGACTTTGTCCCCTGTGTCTTCCAAGAAGTCAAGTCAAGTTTATTTCATCCATAAAAATGGAAATTACAGAAGCTATCATGGCTAAACTCACATTCAGTCTGTAAACACAACATTTGCAGAAACTGGTACAATGAGAATTGTTTCCCTATTGTTTTAACTATTTTTAGGCAATGTTTTCTAAAGAATTCACAGAAAGAACATGAAGCTATTACAGTTGTTTTTCAATAGCTAAACGACAGTGGTCACAACTGGAGCCACGTGCAAAACTCAAACTACAGTCTGCATTACCAACAGTCACCTGAGCTAAACAGTTCACATCACCTGCTAAACTCATTCCAAACAACACAACTCTTCGCCAGTGGTGTAGTCTAATGTATTGTAGTGGGTATACTGTATACTGTATATATATATATATATATATATATATATATATATATATATATATATATATAGGCCGGAATCTGCCTTTGGGGGAGGGGGGCATATCATAGTGGGGGGGTTGTCCTCCCCCAGGGAAATTTTGAGCATCAAAGACTTCATTTCCTGCATTCGGATACACTTTTATGCACCAATTTACGGTGGAAATACCTTTATTTAGCCTATGCGAAGAAGAAAAACAGATGACATTCAAAATATGTAAAAAAATATGATGGAAAGTATGTTGTTGCATGTCATTGGGCATTTTTAAGTGGGTATATGGAAATCCTGGATCTTTCTTAGTAGGTATACTGTGTAGACCTGCGTATCACGTACACCACTGCTCTTCTCAAAACAGACTCAGTGCAGCGAAACACTTTGAACAATCCTCATCGAGATAACACACACTGTCACTCAGAACACACAGAGAGTAAAAACACTTGCATCAAACACCAGTACAGAAATAAGAAACTTTTCATCTTTACAGTTTCAATCAATATTTCCTTTAAAGAAAAGAGTGAAATTCTTTCACATGAATTTATTTTGTTTTATAACATAACCAGTTTTCTAGGCAAATAAGAAGGAATGTTTGCTTAAATATATATATATATATATATATATATATATATATATATATATATATATATATATATATATTATATATATATATATATATATATATATATATATATATATATATATATATATATATTTATTTTTTATTTTTTATTTTGTCTGTAGTTATTTATGTAATTACTTGGGGGAAAAGTTACAAAATAAAGGTACGTAATAGTAACAAAGAATTGTGGGGCTAATCCTACCTGCTGTCTCCAGCATCAGGCCACATGTTTTCATCAACACATTGGATGTCCTGGCTTGCCATGCACCTGTATCATTCATTCATTGATTCCACCTCCATTACTTTCTGAAAGTGCACAGTTTTACCATAGTACAGCTAGTGTTTTCACATTTTGATAGCTGTGTATGGAACCTCAGACATATTACCTGGACATATTGGTATATTTGCTCTTTTACCTGTTTCTTGTTTAAATGGCCATTTACTCAGACACAGATAGCCAAACCAATTGAAACAGACAGTGAGAATCATATGATAATCTCTTGAGTCAATCTGCCACAGGCTATTACTCCCAAGTGCAGAGAGCTCCATGCCAGGCAACGCTAAGAGCAGTAATCTGGCTTTGATGGAGAGACGTCCACGTAAATCAACAAAGAGCAAAGAGGAGAGAGGGAGGTTTGAGGAGCCTACAGAGACAATGAGAGAGAGAGAGAGAGAGTTGGGTGGTGGGAAGGTGTGTGTGTGTGTGTGTGTGTGTGTGTGTGTGTGTGTGTGTGTGTGTGTGTGTGTGTGTATTTCTGTACATCCTCACATGCAGGGATGAGGTCTTAAAGGGCTTACAGTTAGCTGCTTAAAATTCTTCAGATGTAACCAACACATGCAGGACATGTTATTTGGAGAAAAAAGTGCTTTGTAGCGACAAAAAAAACGTGGAGGTGGAGGGGGGAATGCTTCGTGTTTACTCATTGTGCCCTCCACTGTAGCTCTCCCAAGGTTCCCCTCTTGCTAGTATGGCGGTCATTCAGTGCAACATGGCAGATAGCCTCAATATATGTCTGCTCTAATAGAGTCAGCTATGGGGGTTAGTGGGTGGTGTGCGGATGGAGGGGGGTGTTTGTTGATGTGTGTGTGTGCCTTTATGTGTGCTATACATGTGCAGGAGGGAGGTAGGTAGGTGTGTGTGTGTGTGTGTGTGTGTGTGTGTGTGTGTGTGTGTGTGTGTGTGCGCGTGCGTGCAGTAGATATTGATATTCCACTAGCAGCCGAAGCTGAAACCAATGTCTTTAAAGTGTCAGCCCTCAGCAGCCAGCCAGGTGTACCCGAGGTTTAGAAGAGAGAGGGCAAGTGAGGAAAGCAGGAAAAGGAACAATGGAGTGAGATAGAAATATACAGAGGAAAAGAGAGGGCGCAGGAAAGACAGCAGAAATACAAAGGCAGAGGAGATGAATAGGCAGACACAGAGAGAGGAAAGCACTGCAGAGAGAGACGAAAAGAGAGAAAATATATTGAGAGGGGATGAAGAGAAAGAACACTTTTGCGGGGTTTCTGGAGGTGAAACAAGTCTTCGCCCTCTGTATTCTGGCTGTCAGGCAGACAGACAGAGAAACAGATGGACACAGAGGGAGTGGTGGAAAACAGAGCAAATGAGTGGTTTTAAGATTCAGTTAGGGTCAGCGAGTCCATAATAACACAAAAGAATAATTGACAAAGACATGAAAAGGCACAGTCTGCCATTAAACAGACCACCAATCAAAAATGCTGCAACACATTAAAGGGGTTTGGCTTCAACTCTATACTTATCGTACCTTACTCTCTACAAAGGTGGTAACAAGTTTCTGATGGAAAAAATAATTCCTTTCCTTATCATCACTGTTTGAGGAACTAGCAAGTGAACATATTGGAGCACTCAGCAGCTAAACAGCCAGGATATGTTCCTCAGGAGTTGGTGGAGACCAAAAACAAAGCTAAGTGGCCAGAGACAGGACTCCAAATGGATGATAATGTTGCTCTTTGTCTGCCCGATCTGCAAATAAGCAACTGTTTCTTTTTTAGAAACATGCTGTTCAGAATCACAGAGTGTACATTCACACCTGGGCGCTGCCCAGTGCAACCACAATCTGATTCTGTGGTCCACTGAGCAGTTCAGCGATTGAGGGCCTTGCTTAAGGGCCCCTCAGTGAGGGGAAGCATTACTTTCTAATGCAGAACTTAATTGTTTTTCAAAGAAAACCTCTTAATGCCAAGCCCTCTGGCAGCCCAGGCCTACCATTGCTGATCTGACTGAGCTTCTCTCATTATGCTGAACTCCTCCTTGTGGTGGAATTTCCAGAAACACCATGTTGTTGGCACAAGGGGAAACCGTAGGTTACATCAGGTCACAAGTCAGGGGTCGAGTTAGGGCGTAACTTTGTGTTCAACATTGCGGGAGTTGAGATCTCCAAAATTAAAATTTTGAAAGTCAAACAATTCATTTTCTGCATTCTGGTGAATTTTTCTGCAACAATTTGTGCCTTTTCTGCATGAATTTATGATACAAATGTCTTCATTTATGTAAAAACATTTTTTTTTTTTAGGTTTTAGGGGTGGATTGCACTGGCCAGTTTTGATTAAAGGGGGGGTTGTAAACTATATATAAAATGTATTTTTATATATAAAATTGTATATAAAAGTAATAATAAAATGTACACAACATGGATGATAGGCTTACTGGCCTATAGGTAAGGTAGCCATCCACAGATACAGTTAAGCTTAAGGATTCACTGTTCCACATTTTAACATTAAAACGTGATGTATAAATACAGTGGTACTCATAAGTTTATGAACCCATGCTAAGGTTGACTAAAAAGAGGAATAAAAAAATCATCTTTTGGAAATTGATCTTAATGCCTTAATTAAAAAAATTAGGGAAAATCCAATCTTTAAGGACACCAATTTTCTTTGTGAATGAATAATGTATCGTAAATAAATAAATGTTCTTCCTTAAAATACAGGGGGCATAAGTTAGTACACCCCTATGTTAGATTCCCATTAAAAAGCCCAAACAGAACACTCGGTTCCAGGTAAGTATGCACATTATGCAGTATAAAGTAAGATAAGATACAATAGGAGCTGAATAAGGAAAGAAAGCAGAATTAAATAATACAGGGTTTTTTTATGTTTTTTTTTCTCTCTTTATACAAATGCTCTCGTCAGTATAGCAGAAATATTTACATTAATGTAGTCAAGAAATGGTTTCCATATTCTTTCAAAAGCATCAGTTTTGTAGTGCAGAAGACAGGTGAGAAAATCCAGAGGTATGTATTCCATTATTGTCCAATGCCATCCCATCACTGAGGGGGCCTTATCTGAGATCCAGTGCTGAAGAATATTTTTCCTGGCACAGAATGTCATAACATTATACAGTTTTTTTCTGATATATATCAGTTACACGATCACTGGGAAGACCCAGAAGGAGGGAAACCGGGTCGAGTTCAAGCTCCTTCTTCAGAACCTTCTGTATTTCAAACAGGACATCACTCCAGTATTTTTGTATTTTAACACAGGACCAGAAAAAAAGTGAGTAAGATCGCCAATGTCTGTCTTAAACTTAAGACAAAATGGAGAGACATCCTTTCTGTATTTGGAGAGATGGTTTGGACCAACATGTGCTCTATGCACCCTCTCCCAGATCACTCCCAGCGACCGAGCGCAAAGATTCGAGCAATCCCTCAGACCGGCATAAAAGGTTCTAATGGAAGCATCGCCCCGAGAAAGCAGCACTAGTTTCTCTATCTGTGTGACATTCACATCAGCCAGAAGATATGTATCTTTTATAATAAAATCTCTGACCTGAAAATAATGAAAAAGGTCATTTCTTGATATGCCATATTTTACCATAACCTGATTAAAAGTCATGAGAGTAGGACCAACAAAAAGATCACCCAGGGACGAAATTCCCTTAGCTGTCCAGCATTTGAAAGCCCTGTCCAAGGTTCCTGGGAGAAAGTCAGTGATCAGTGATCGGGGTGAAAACCGACGTAAGCCCTGATCTGCCTTCCAAATGCTGTGTAATCCTCCATGCTCTAACAGTGTTGTAATTGTAACTGGGTTGCTGCAAAGCTTTTTAATACACTTCAGTTTATCAATAAAAAGTAGATTTTTTTAGAGGACGCCCCCTGTATTTTAAGGAAGAACATTTATTTATTTACGATACATTATTCATTCACAAAGAAAATTGGTGTCCTTAGAAATTGGATTTTTCCTCTTTTTTTTATTAAGGCATTAAGATTAATTTCCTAAAGATGATTTTTTTATTCCTCTTTTTAGTCAACTTTAGCATGGGTTCATAAACTTATGAGTGTCACATACTCATTCATACGTCAATTATTATTATTAATTATTATTTGAATAGCTTAGTATTGTATGCACCATAAAAAGGTATAT
Organism: Sander vitreus; assembly: GCF_031162955.1. Lineage (NCBI taxonomy): Eukaryota > Metazoa > Chordata > Actinopteri > Perciformes > Percidae > Sander > Sander vitreus. Next base: position 22,553,364 of record NC_135860.1, on the reverse strand, counting down.
TTAAAGGCTCTAGGCCGCACTACACGCTATTGTAAGCCCAGTTTAATATGCAGCTCAATTTGATACATTATATATAGCAAGGGGTCCCTGCTCCGTCACTTTTTCAGCTGAGGGGTCCTTGGCCTAAAAATGTTTAGGACCCCCGCTGTAGAAGCTGAGGGAGTCGAAGCAGCTGCATGATAAGGAAATGTTGTGTTCCTGGACTGTCTCCTTTGAAGGTTAACGGAAACAGGCTAAAAGGCCCTACGCACCTTACTGACAAACACACATACACCTGCACATATACCCCTATTCCCCAGAGAGAGATAGACGGGACTTGCAAAAAAACATTGATTTAAGTGAGCATCTATGTTATGGCACCATTAATATCTTCGCATAATCCAAACTTGACATGTGTTCAGCATGAGATAAACGCCTCTTGGAAATGCAGAGTTCCTCAGAATTGGGATGGCACTACACAACACTACATTGTGGTTAAACTGTACTGCTTAATCCTTATATCTTCATACCTTATATCTTCGAGATTTCATTAAATGCTTCTGTGTAAGTTATCTATGTCTCCCGAACTTCTTCTTCACATATCCAGCTGCTCCTGAGTTTTCCCTAACTCTCCTCATACCGCTCATATCGTCCATCTTTTCCTTCACATTCTTCTTGGCTTATCATTATTGCACTCACAGCACCCTCCTCTTCTTCTATGCCTCCCCCTGTCCTCCTGGAAACCTGTTACACTGCTCTCCCTCATTCCTCTCACACTCCCACTCTTTCCTCCCCCTCATTGCCCTCACACACATTTTTAAACACTGTCCACTTTAATGGAATGTACTTTAGTAGCAGATAATGCAGCATGGGGATGATGACTGTCCTGACCTTGTCAGATGGCAGTGTTTTGTCAAACCAGACCCATTCGGTGTATGAATTCACTTTAAAGGAACATCAGTAGCTTATCATCTAAACACTGATATAAGACTATTTGGAACAAACATTTCAATAAATAAAGAATGCCTCCTTCCTGTGAAAATACTCTCTAGCCCTAAATCTGTTAGACTCTTTCCTGGAATGGCTGCATGTTGTTAAAGCTAATGTACTGGCTCGATATCAGCATCCAAATGCCATTCTTTACATGTGATAACAGCAGAAACTGTGTTTATTGGTTACAAAACAATTCCAAGAAAAACCCTCTTAACACTGTTGGGTTGTTTTATGTTCAGTGTCAGCGGCCTTGGCCTCAGGAGCTGTTTTCAAGTTTGTTACATTGAGTGCAGTCCGCTCAGGGAACTGTAACAGTGGACCTATATTTGCAGTCTGGTCCCATCTGCAATATGGGCTATTTCCTCATGACCTCTAAGTGTGTAATTGAGGACGGAGAAACTGGGTTACAGGGAAACGGCACAGAAAATTGCTATTTATCTACCTAATTTTATTATATTATTATTTTAATGTATGAGTGGCATTGTTTGCACTGAGCTGAATGCTTTAGTTTTCAATAACACTCACACTTTTGCTTCTATTTTACCATCAACATGTTGAGTTGGCACTGACCACCACCCCATGTGGGAAAGAGGCCTCTTGTTGACAAAAAATAGGGTTACATAACGAACATGTTTATATTGCCGTTCAATTCCTTTAAGCCACTAAAACTTAACTAGACTTTGCAAATGCATTTCAAACAGAAGGAACATTGTTTAAAGTGTTCAGCATTGTCCATATAAGAGGTTTATGGATTGAGATTTCCAGTTTATACTCTTATACAATGTCACAATTCTTTGCCTATGGGTTACTGAGGGCAAATATTGAAAATAACTTTACTCCTTTTATTTGGAAGACATATATTGTACAAGACATAACCTCAAACAACAACCCTGTCTCTTAGAAATTGGTTGCAAATAAACTCCTATTGTACAGTTGTATACTGTAATATAACACATTTTTATACAGTATTTTCAAATACTGAGGTTCACATAGTGCTTAACAAAAGGATGGGGGGAAAAAAACGCAGATTGGTAGGACAATGAAAAGGTTGGGTTATAAAAACAATGATTTTAAAGTGATTCTTTTTAACGGCTACGTTTAGAAGAATGTACGTTAGACACAATAAAATGGGCACCGTGTGCAAAGGCTCTCTAGTCTTTAGATTTAAATTTAGTTGGTGGGAGATCTTGGTGAGATGACGGTAGATAGATATGGATAGATATAGATATAGATGGGTAGTAAAAGGTGGTATGGTTTTAAAAGTTTAGTATTATTCTGTAGGAATGTGCCATGTAGTGCGATAATTAAAAATGAAAAAAATTGGTTTGAAAACTCACTCAGACCCAGTGTAATGAGGCTAAAACTAGACTGATGTGAGCAGAGCATTTTTGTTAGAAGTCTGGCAGCAGAGCTTTGAACAAGCAGGAGGTGATTTATAGAAGACTGACACACTGAATGTAAATGGAAAGCGCATTACCATAATCTCACCAGTTTGTCACAAAAGCATGGATGAATTTATTTCAATCAGGAGAGACTTCGTTGCAGAAATTTATTTGTAAGCTACATATGCAAAATATGAAATGTACAAAGGCTTTGGAGATTAGACTCCATCATATGAAATATGTTTTTAAAGGGGTAGAGAAACCAAGACATATCCCCCCCACCCCCGACACTGGTGGTGGTGGTGGTGAAGAAGCACGAAGACCGGATCGACGGTGTCGATGGGAGTGGTCAGCCGGAGGAAGACCCAGGGTGCCGTGGGTGACGATGACTGGAGGTGGGAGGGGAGGAGGAGGGTTGCACTCTTTGCCTGAAATGACAACTGACAGCCGCAGAGGAGAGAACCGATTTAAAGCAGGGATGTCATGCAGTGATTGAAATACATGGCCGATTCTGATTGGTTTAACTGAAAAGTGAACGCCTCGAAACAGCTGAAGGTTTTAGGAGAGAGAGGTGATGAATGGATCTCATTTTTACAATTTAAAAAAATTTAAATGTTTTGTGATTTTTTTTGTTCTCTTATAAAATAGATCTTGATCTCAGTGAGACTTCCTGAATAAAAAGTAAAACATAAATAAAGCTTTACTAAGTAGAATGTGAACACGAAACAAAATAGAATCCTACATTTTTGCACACGGGCATTAGATACAAGGAACCAGGTACATTTATCAACCAGAGTAGGGCCTATAAAACATTCATCTCTTGAAGGTTGTGGGCCATCCATCCCTTGATGTCATGAAAAAAGTCATTAAATCTGCTGAGATCCTGAGTTAGGCCGGATATCCGTTGCTTTGGACTTCCTTTGTGTTGGCATTTTAAACTCCGGTGGATTTATGAGGACTATGGTTATCTCTGCAGGGTAAATCCAGACATCTAGCTAGACTATCTGTCCAATCTGAGTTTTCTGTTGCATGACTAAAACAACTTTTAAACGTACATGTTCCACCAAAACAAGTTCCTTCCGAGCCTATTTTGCAGAGGCACCTTAGCTTTTCTCCGGTGCTTAGTACCGCCCAAGACGATTCTGATTGGTTTAAAGAAATGTCAATAAACCAGAGCACGTTTTCCTCCCATCCCCAATATGTGGACTAGCCAGACTCTCCTCCAGACTAATATGTATAGGTTAATTCCTCGCCGCAGCGGCCAAAGGTTCAACTGCGACCTGCGGCCCTTTGCTGCATGCCATTCCCCCTCTCTCTCCCCTTTCGTGTCTTCAGCTGTCCTATACAAATAAAGGCCTAAAATGGCCACAAACATTAGTTCATATTTTATATCAACAATGTTGAATGCAGCATTTGGAATTAACAGCACCTGATTGAAAACTTTGAATACCTTGTTTTACAGTTTTTCTGAATTGCTAAAACACTAAACCCCATTCTCTGAAGGATGCTCAGTGGCCTAAACCCATTTGTCGATCAATCACTCTTTTGGCAAAACCCTAAACAACATTCTCACTCGCTAAAACACATTTCACACTGTGATGCACTTCTTGTGTTGCAAAATGGTTAACACAGGCAGCAAAAGTTAAACACAACTACAAGTTGTCATCATTTACACACAACGACTCAAAATTGTACACACGTTTCTAATGTGATGATCAAGCCAATTGTAGAGAATATAAGCCAGTTCAGAGTGCAGAGAAAATGGGTGAGGGTTTCAAGAAATGTGTCTTAGCAATCGAGAAAAACTGTATTATAGGTGAATTGCTTTGAACCCAGTTTTTCTAAGATGAGAGATGGATCTGTAATTGTTGTGAAGCTGTTGTTCAAGATTTTGGTTTCTTTCAAAAATGGATGAACACCTGCATGCTTTAAATATCAAGATACAGAAACAGAGGAAAGAGAGCTCAGTAATCATATGCCGCCTTGGGCCAATGCTTCTTTTTATAAATGCGATCGCAAACCATCCACAGGGCTAGAGGAAATTTCCACATGGTTAACCCTGTCAATAAGTGTGTGGAAGACCGGTGGCTGAACCTGGATAAGAGTGCAGGGTATGTCAATGTCCGAGTCAATGATAGGATTCAGAAGACGGTTAGGCAAACCTTTTCACATTTCTTTGAGGAGGCAGATAGACCAGGAATCTGCACAAATACGTTGCAAACTTTAAAACCAGTGATGCAAGTTGAGAGACATTTTATCTGTCCAACGTCAGAAGGGGTCAAACTGAACTTTTCATCCAAAGATTGGCCAGGAATGCAGGATTGGAACTTTTTGAGAGATTGTCTGAAAATGTGCACGCTTATCCCCACTTGAACAACGTTCATGTCTAAACCCCAGTGTTGTAGTCAAGACCACCTAAACAGAGACCAAGTCATCACCAAGACCAGAGAGTATCAAGACCAAGTCAAGACCAAGACTTTGAGGGGTTGAGACTGAGTCAAGACCAAGTCCAAGGCAGAGCGAGAGCGAGTTAAAGACCAAGACCAGACCAGTGCAAATCCCACACTGCATGACACAATAAAATGTGGAAAATGCTAACTATAGGCTTATGGCCATAAGTGTATCATGAGAAATGCCCCAAAAAAATAATCGAAAGGCAGTTGTGGTCTTGAAATAAAATCCTGAGTCTTTTTTTATCTGAGACCGAGACAAGACCGAGTAAAAATGCAGTTGATTTCGAGGCCAAGACCTTCAAAAAGTGGTCTTGATACCAAGACCGATCTCGAGTACTACAACACTGCTAAACCTTTTTTAATATGAGAGCAGGATTTTTACCTCATCTTCAAGTGTGGCCATTTAGAACCTGTATAAATGCTGAGGTATAAATGTAATTGAACACATAGTAGTAGAAATCAGTACGAAATTGTTTGTCCACAGAGATTTGTAGCTGGGGTTGGAGAAGTGGGTTATGGATGGCTAATCAAATGGTGTTTGAAACTCTGGGATGCATACTTGCAGGGCAGTGAACCACCAGCCCAATTTGGAGCGAGGTAACGGGAACATTTTCGGGCCCAAGGTCCGAGGTCCAGTGCCTAGCAAGGTTAGCAAAGTCCTGTAGTAAAGCATATAGTAGGCACACAACGCTAATTTGACTACAGAGGTCTAAATTTTTCCTACCTAAAACATTTGACATACCTGTCACATACCTTAGCAATGTGTGTCTAGAGACAGCTTATACATACTCAACATAGTAAGATATACAGTAAGTACTTGGCACAAGCAATACATGCTCTGGTACTGTGGGGTTTTCCCTCCTGCGTGGGCGACCACAAGTGGCTAGGGCATTTTATCTTGAGAGGTCCTTTAGGCAGTGAAAGAGGAAGGCTCCCCCTTGTTGCAACAAATTATGAACATTGTCCTTTCAGTTTAATAGAAAAACAGAGCAACACTGGTCCACCTTAACATCTCCCCCGTTAAATATGAACAAATGTGAGCACAGGGAGTGAGCATTATTAAAAACGATCAGTCAGTCAGATTGCAACTCACACTCTCACCGCACTGCTGCCAGCCTAAAGCTGTACGTGTCTCTGTGGAGCCCCTGATATTGAATAAAGACGTGCCACACTCACAGAAAATAGCTATGCTTTAATATGCAGCAGCAGTAGAAACTTTTCTTTCCCCTGAAGGCATTAGATTTGTGTGTGCCATGGCCCGTTGTTCAATGGCGTGGAGTGGAGTCAGGCAGACCAGTATACTTTTACAGTTCATGTCTATATATTCCAAAATGCTGTCTGCATACACGTGTTTTTCAGGGCCACTTATGCTGTTAACTGTACAGGTTTTAATCCAAATGTGTGCAGTCGTGTCCTAGAATCCAGCCAAATTGCAAACCATGTGATTTCACTTACAGTTTTTTCCAACTGCTTACACACGTTTTCAAAACTGTCTCCGTTTTTCAAAACTCGACACAAAATTCCCAAAACTGCACACACAAAATGCAAAATGCCTCACATCTCTTTCAAAATGAAACACTGCATTCAAAATGCCATAAACACATCTCAAAATGAAGCATTTGCATCAAATGGCAAACACTTTTTTCATAATAGTAAATTTTTGGATATACCATGTACACACTGTTCTAAATCTAAAGCTCTTTTGTCTTTCATATGCCTATATCTACATTTACAATGTTCTAGAGAGAAAGTAATCTGCTGAAAGTGGTTGAAAAGTGCACTGTAAAAAAACAATGCAATGTTACAGTAAAACAGAAAATATTTATTGGACAAAACATCACGTTTGTAAGAGTAGCACAGTGTTGTATACAGTAGCATGACACAAGAAAACAAAACTACAAACATATGTAAACCAAAGGTATCATTTGTAGAATAAAGAAAAGTTGGTGGGGATTGTATGCACAAACAAAGTCTGATTGATTTGTAATGCTGAAATAGTCATTATAGTTGCATGCAATATGGACGCCATTGTAAAGCTACTCAAGATGGGCTTTTCTCATGGTCAATCCGTGGTTGATCACATGATGAATAAGTGTGGCCCTGATCTCATCAGAGATGGCTCTCCTTCCTCTTCTTCCCTCTTCCTCCTCCTCGTTGTCGTCCCCTGTCTGTCCCTCCTACTCCCCTTGCTCTCTGTCTATTGTTGGCATCCGTTGTTCAAAACAGGTAATCTGACCTTTGACCTCTATATAGGCCTATACTAAAGCAGTGATTGGTAAGTGTTCAGTTATGACATAATGTGTTTGCACATGTGAGGAGTGTGTGTGCCCTGGTAAATAAGTGTAGCATTTTGATTTTGATAAGTGTAGCATAAGTGTAGCATTTTGTAGCATTGTGTTTAGAAAAGGAAAGCAAGTCACTTCCTGTTAGATTGGTGTGTCTTAGGTAGAGAACTGTGTGTAGTGTTTTGAAAAAAGTGTTTTATGCAATTGAAAACTGAGTGAAAGGCTGAGAAATAGCTTATGGTTTTGGAGATTTGCTGTGTAATTTTGCACTTTGAGTGAGAGGTTTCAAAAATCGTGTGACATGAAAAGATTTTGTGTGTAAGCAGTTGAAAAAAACTGTAATGGCAAACTTTTAGTCAGACAGCAACTAGAATAATGTTGCCATGAAACTGACTGCTCGCCATATAGCCCATTTTTTGTTTTCATTTAGACTACGTTTTTTTTCCCACCATATAATTTGATCTGTTAAGTTATGTAGCTGATCAAAAAGATAGCATTGGGTTCTGGGACGTACTTCCAGTCACCTGTTAATTAGCATAAGTTTAGGTGAACTAAAAACCACAATAATAAAAATAATCATTCATTAAACATTAAAGGTTTTCACTTACATGAGCAGATGTAAGGTTTTGCAAGTCTTACTGTATTGCAGAACTATGATTGAATAATAACCTAAATGGGGGGAAAAAAAGTCTAGTTTTAATAAACGGAAATGACATTTCGTTTCGACATTCATCAGTTATTACTTATTGCGTGTCGAGCTGAGCCGGCTGAACTCATTGCCCTGTCAATCTCAATCATACTACTCAGAAGAGAGGAGGAATATTGTAACGTAGTCTAACCTTTTGTTAAGGCAAACCACCCAAAGCAGTTGCCCAAAGTATCACAATCCAAATAAAAAGTTAAATAAAAAGAAGCTTGACTGGGCAGAAAACAGCCTAATCTGACAACAATGAATACAGAAGGAGCTAACCAGGGAACTCTTGATACAATATGGTGTCTAGCAATAAGGGTTTAAGACTGTATGAAACGGACCACAGCTTTACATATGTCCAGAAAACAAGAAAACATCCTGAAAGCCTATTTAAACCACTGGTTTTCATTTTCAGCCCACATCAGAGCTCCACAGAGCATTTCTTTCCAACCAGCTAGTTAATTACATTGTCTTTGTGTCCCAGGCCTAAAGCAGTCCTTAATTAGTTGGCCAAAATGAAAAAACAGCAGGACCAGCATTTGAAGACCAGTGATACAAACACTGACTGACTCTCCCTCTCTTTGTCTCTCTCTCTGTCTCTCGCTCTTTCTCCCCCCTTCTCCCAACCTGTAATCCTGCGATCAGTTGTCCAGGCAACAGCCCTGGCTACCGTTCCGCCACGTGCCCAGCGCAGCCTTGTCAGGATGAAAGTCCCTGTAGGGGGCGATGCAAATCACCCATTGCACCCCACTGGAGATCTCCATAGAAATCCTGGGCATAAGCCTGCCCCGGAGTTTTTCTCTCAGCAATGGTGCAACACCTTCTCTTTCACATAAGTAAATCAAAGTAATTCCAGAGCTGATATTTCTTTCACTTCAAACAGATCTATGGTGTGTTGACAATCGGAGTGTATCCTGAATGTTTTGCTTATTTGCTGCTAAAGTCAAACGAATATTTCATCAATTCAATACATTATTTTATTCCAGGGCTCAATCCACAAATCAACACCTTACAAAGCATATTGTTTTGAAAGTCAACATATTATTTCAACATGCAAAATGTTGCTATGCGTCGGCTGCTGAAATGGTATACAGAGAACACAGGAGGTGGAGGAGGACGCTGTTGGAATGTGGAAAGTTGAGTATGTGGGGAAACCACATAGCAGGGAATAAGCACATACATGTACATGTGCATGTACTTATACTGTAAATCCACAATCATGTGCTGCATAAATGCAAATACACACACATATTGTCTGCTTTCTTACATGGCATCAATAACACTCATCGGGCTCACTGTTGTTGAGGAATTAGCTCATAACCTCTTGCACTGCAGCTCCCAGGCTCCTCCGTAATCTCTCCTGCAAACTTCGTGTGAACTCTGGTGCATATAATACTTTCATTCAGGAGTCAACGGCATGTGGAACAATAGCACAAAGCAGAGTTTCTTATGCGAGTCTTTGTGGCAAAAACTGGCAAATAATTGCTCAGTGTTTGGAAGATTTTCTTTCCATATGTGATTTCCTAATACTGTGGCAGCAGGGGAGGAGGCTCTCTAGCGAGTGGAGCTTCTTCAAAATAGGCATGTGTGTGTGGTACATGTACAGCATGTGTACAAAGATAGACAAACATATAGTCACTCACACCGCATTGTGTTTGATTTGAGATTAAGGTGGATCACATTACATGTGCTTTTAGTCCTACAACAAATACAATTCCCAGAATAGTTTTAAAATCCAACTTTATATAGATGCATATTGTTAATAACTGGGAGAATAAATGCAAAGAGTTATTGTTGTAATTACACGTGTCTGGCCCTTATTAAGGGTTTGAAAGGTTTGAATTTAAATCAACGTAACAGGGGAGAGTCAGTCTCTCTGGCAGAGGCACCTACTTTAAGACGTTCGATGGGAATTGAAAGTGTCCTTTTCTTACACGGTCTCTACTTTCCGTCATTTCTATTCTCATGCTCAATCTGTCAGCATCCCCTCATTCTGTCTGGACTGCTGCTTTTGGTTGTCAAACAAAAACAAATGCATGGTGCCTGATACAAATGACAAACTCTTCTCAACAAACACGTGAGTATGTTCCATTTTTCACTCGGGGTTAGAATATATTTCCCTCTAACAAAGTGACACCAAAGAAAACAAAGAAATCTGTCAAAGAGTGATGGCTGAAATTACAATCTTGCGGTTTAATGAGAAGTGGAGACATAATTTACTATTCATTGAGCAAGTTTCATAGACAAGCACCATGAGTGGTTTTATCACTCATGGTGTCTATGCACAGGACTATACATTGGGGCGCTTGTGTATAGAGAGTGAGCATTTGGAATTTATTGGTGTGTCTGTACAGCCTACAGTACACACAAATGATCAAAACCCTTTAGGGCCTCTTCTCTATACTCATGTCATTTAATTAGCTTAAATGTTACAGGATTGTAAATGTACTTAATGTCACTCTGAAATGAACTTGATGAATTCAACTCCCTTTTTGTGTCCTCTCTAGCTATTTCAGCAGAATGGGATCTGACACCTGTACCAGGGTTCACACTCGTTGCAAACTTGACTTGTGCTGATTTGATTTGTGTCACTTAGTGAATACTTTTTTCTCCCCACTGCACTGTCACTGCATGCAAGACCTGTAAATACTTATCCTGACCTCGAATAGCCCGTCAGCCCTCCGAGATAATCCTGCAGCCTCGCTGAAGAGCGGAGAAAGTGTTTAGAAAAAAATCCCCTGGGAGAGAGTGACTGTTGGAAAATTCTCACTGACTTCTTTTTTGTATTTATCTTTGTGACAGGGGGTCCAGAGATGGGGATGGCAGAGAGAGAGAGAGAGCGCGGTGTGGTGTGTCGGCCCTGCGTGTTAGGGAGAGGCTGTGATCATGAGTGGCAGTAGAGACAAGCACTGCGATGGTAATGCATGTCACATCGATGAGGCCATGCCAAGAGAAGTTGGGAATGGGGTCAGCTCCACAACCAGTCTCCCAGTATCTCTGCTTGGGGCTCTAACGTTTTACTGCTATTATTTGTTTGGTCTTTCTCTATCTCTGAATTCATCTTTTCTTTTTTTCCCCCCTAATCTGCCTCTGTTTCACTGTGAATACTCTTCCCTCCACTTCTCTACAATGGACACTATTCATCTGTCACCCCTGTCCTTTAATCTCTCCTCTCTCAGTCTCTCTGAACTATTAACAATTCACTTCTATCTTCTGGACTCTAAACTTTTTCTTGTAAAGGGAATGAAGCCAGGATTAAGGCAAGGCCCCTTTAAAGCCAAGTAAAGCCAAATAAACACACATAATAGTAGGCTACGGGATGGGACTGGCACTTTTTATTCGAAAAAATATATCTAATTTGTAATCTATTGTGAAAAAAAAATGCAACTGTTCAACAGTGACATGTCGCTAATGACACCGTAATAAGAATAACGTTCATGCTACAACAGGGTTTAGGATTTGGCTACATGGGTTATGTTCGAATTAAATCAAACAAATGAAGTGTTCGTTCTCACATGTTTTAAAAAAGAAATCGATGTAGTATGCTACAATCAAATAGGCAAAGATGCAGTGGTGGAAAGTTACAATGTATAATTACTTAAACACTATTATAAGATATTGGTACTTGGGGTATTTCTATTTTTTAATGCCACTTTATACTTCTACTCCACTACAATTTAAAAGAAAATCTATAATATTTACTTCTCTACTTTTGTTCGACAGTTAGAGTTGCTAGTTATGTGGTGTATGTCATAAATCACTAATTATGACATATCTTGTTTTAATTCAGACAAAAGCAGAAAGGTAAAAGTGACCACTTGTGGTCTTAGGGGTGTGAAGGAGTTATGTGCTGTAACTATTTCCTGGCAAACCTCAGCCTTGCAGTGATGTTTCGAGACAACCAAAATAATAGCCAGACATGCTCTAGAAACAAGTGCTTGGTGGATGGAGCAACTGTTGTTTGTCAACTAATATTTGAACTTTGAACAGAGCCAGGCTAGCTGTGACCCCTGTTTAAATGCTAAGCTAAGTGCCTCCCAGCTCCAGCTTTGTATGTACATCTCAAACATCGGAGAGTGGTATCTTGTCATCTCACTCCAAGAAAGCAAATAACTGCATCATCCCAAAATGCTGAACTGTTCTTTTACATCATCTATAATACTAATACATTATATAAAGTAATAGTATGCAACCTTGGCAGCGACAAATCTGAATACTGAGAACATTCCTTTTGACATTCCTAAGAGCATTTTACAAAATTTGAATTAAGTTTGTTTAAAAAGTTAAGTTTTGAATGCAGGATCTTAACTTGTAGCAGAGTGTTTCCTGTATTATGCTATTTTTGCTTTTACTAAAACTTCTTTCACACCACTGGTGATTATCTACACCTATGTTGTTTCTCTCCCATAGAGTGCCAGGCGGGTGGCATTAGTCTGGGTGGGCGACACCAAGGTGTCCAAAATCTCTCTGCAGCCCTCTGCTCCATTGAGCTGCACAGTGGAGCTTAGGAAGAAAGAAAACAGTGCTAATCATTACCCACACCCTCACCCACCGCCCTTCCTTTTCCTCTCTGCTCCTTCCCACCTCCTTCCTCTCATTAAAATAAGTCCGAGAGAGCTAGCCTGCATGCTGATGCTTTGTTAAACACTCTTAATTGAACTAGAGGATTTTTAATGTGCCATCATTCAAATGCTTAGTCTGTGCGCTCTCGGCTGCTTAGTCCAAATTGCCCTCTGTGCTGCATTTATCTCCACCTCCTCCACTGCACGTCCATTCAGCTTTTGGTGGAAGAGAGGAAGGGCTCTGTGGCAGACTTGTAATGTGCGGGCATGGACGCAAAGGACCTTTACTTTTTATACAACAGAGGGAACAAAAGCGTTCACTTGGTGCCAGCTGGGAGTTTCATCATCAGCGAGAGACAGAGAGGGCAAAATGAGAAAGTGAGAGAGAAAGGAAGCAGTGGGAAAGAGCAAGAGAGTGAGAAAAGTTATTGGACTAGATGGGGCAGGGTGACATCAGTAGCATCACAAGCAGGGGCACAAATTAGCTGGAGAGAGACGCGACGCAGCATGGGAGCCGACAGCTGGGGCCCCGCACGCAATGCCACCAGGGGATTAGCAGGGTTTCAGGATCTGACACAGAGGGGATGAGCGTCATGGGTAGAATAAAGAGCAACGCTGGGATTAGAGAGCTTCCCAACACTCCACCAACACTCATGAAGGGCTTAAAGGGCTATAGATATCATTAATGAATGAACAGAGAGACAGCGAGAGAAGGTTGGGGGAGTTGTCTCTTTGCTTTTATTCAGCCTGACACCCCCCCCACTCTGATTTTTAATGATCATACATTCCACGCAGATACATTAAAAGTCAATGAGAGGCAGGCCAAAGAGGCAAACTGCCTGTGTGTTGATCATTCAACATAACACACAGCACACCAGACAGAGCTGGCCGCCGCTGATGGGTGTATGTTGAGTTCATGCCACCCTCTGATGATTAGACCTGAATTATTCATCTGAAAGTCGTGGTGAAAATGCCAAACATGTATTTGAATAGTTCTACACTTTTGTTGTGTGAGTATACACTGGAACAACAACATAGTATTTTTTTTTGGTATGCATGTGGGTGTGTTGCCGGGATACGTGAAGGTATCAAATTATGCATTCAGATGCCGGGTATGGGGTGTTTTGAGGGGCCACAAGGCTGTGTCTTGTTTTCTAAAAGGGAAATTTCTTATAAACCGACCGTGCCTTAAGATAGGCACAGCACCACCGCCCTGTCTACACAAGCACTGCAGGGATTTGACACCAAGATAACCTTTGTTCCCGTAACTCGCAACACAAGACGAGACAAACTCATGGTGTTAATATGATTTTGGAAAATGCCACGCCGAAGTGAAGGTTTGCAGAATATCATATCGATCTGTGAACTGAAAAATACCTCTGTGAATCATTTTCCATGATAATGACATTTGCCCTGAGCTAATATCCTGGACAGGAAGGCATGGGGCGATAAGTCTGCCTGTTGTTTAGGAACATGGAGTTATCATCTTCCCCCTCGTCGACTGAGCTCTGTGTGTAGCACTAATGGAATCTTTATCATGAAAGAGTTAACTACTTATCACTGGTTTGCTGCCGCAGATCAAGAGCAGAACTTGATGTGCTGAAGGGGAAGAATGGTCTTTGATGAACTTCAGTCAAAGTTTAATGAAAGCAAATTTGCGTCCACAGTAAGGCATTGGGTCGCTCCTATCTCAGTCTGTGGGTACAGGATGGCTGAGAGAAGGATGGAGACCTGGAAGGAAGTCTGCTTGTGTGTTTTGATCCTTCAGACATACATAAAATACATATCCAGTTTCATGGATGTTTGTCACGTCTGAAGATAAAAGAAAAAAACCCTACGTAGAGCCTTTATGCTTATTTTCTTCTTCACAGCGTGGACTTTGCGCTCAGTATGCCCAGACGACTCACATCCAAGTTGTTTTGCAAATGAATTCTTTGGTGTACTGATTCCGTGCCACCCACTGTGTGCAAACATAAAAAGCGCTTGTGTCCTGCTGTGTCAGAGAAGCCACACCTTGTCCTTGTGTACAGTATCCCACCATTGTCCTTAGAGATCCCCTGGAGATCCTCAGGAAGGGTGTGTGTGTGTGTGTGTGTGTGTGTGTGTGTGTGTGTGTGTGTGTGTGTGTGTGTGTGTGTGTGTGTGTGTGTGTGTGTGTGTGTGTGTCTGTGTGCACCCCTTCTTTCGCTGTCCTCTATTCAAACATAGAGTGTATAACCTTATGTAATATGCCTAAAGAACAAAGATTATAAAGCTCTGTATGGGAAGTTGTTTAATTTCTTGTATTTCTTGTATCCCGATTGATGTCACACAGAAGTGCCTTGTTGCAATTATTCTGCTTCTGTACTTCTGTATTATTCTTGCGTACGACTTGGGTAGAACTTGATTTATAAGAAAAAACTTTCACAAGTAACACAATACAATAAGTGCAATACCAATTAAGTAGTTTTCTGTATATTTGTAAGGATATCAGTGTAGGCGATTTTGCAAAAATTGTATTTGAAAGCCACGTGGACAAGGTGTAGAAATTTGAATGCAGCTAAATTGCTTCTTTGTTGTCAGCACACTTTGTTAAAAATGGAATCAGGAACTTTGTTGACAATACATCTCAAGCTCAGACCTTAAAGCGAAGCATTAGTATTGCTTCACAGCAAATACCCGGGCTCTAGAAGGCAGTGGGGTAGTCATTATGCCTTCCATTTTCACATTGAGATTTTAATCATCAGCTACAGTATTTCTGATTGATGCGTGAGTTTGTGTATGAATTGTGTGTACACACATATATCCGTGTACACATGGGGGGTTGTAATACATCTTTGTAATTAGTCTCATAATTATGAGGCAATAAACTGAGGCATGGGAGACTGATCCATCTCTGGGATACTGCAATTACCCTGCTAAGATGTGTTGTTGTGACAAATCTCCAGAAGCAAAGTGGAGCTCTGCACTGTTAAAAATAACATGCACAACACAGGCTTAGTTCAGGTTTGTGTTTGAAAATTGCATGGGATGTATAAATGTGTCAAAACAAAAGGTTTGAATGGTTTATTTGGCCCAATCATTCCCCCATAAAACACCAGCGTTACCCAGTTATCCAGTACATTGTTTCTCCAATCCCAAGTCTTGAAATGCTGATGCACAACAGCTCATCTTCGAGTTGTTGCCAATCTGGTCGATGTGGTGATATCACACAGCCACTGAGTGAGTCTAAATTGGCTTTGCCTCCATTAACTCCAACAGTGCCTCATTATCAGCAGCCAATATCTAGCCTGCAGGGCCAGACCTCTGCTACTCTGCTACCCACTAGTTCCACATCACTCACACACACATGCACTGAACTCACAGGTATGCACTAGCACACACATTTGGAGATGCTCTTGCTGTGTCTCACACTCTAATACTTCCATTTCCATGTCTTTGATTAAGCCAGCAGGATGTTCAGTTTGCGACTGAGCCCACCTGCTTTCATAGCGGACACCAACAAAGGATGATGGGATGCTCATCAGCTGGAGATGGAATGGGAAATCAGAGCCAGGGTGGTGATGATGTTTTGTGAAGACAACATGCAGGTGGAAATTAATTTAATGTGAATAAATGTGAGCGTTACAACATCCCCCCGCTCTATTTGCACAGCAGGGAAACATGAGCACGTTTATTAAACACTCACTTGGCATGACTGTTTGTGTTTTTAATGTTGTGTTATGCCGTCTATGCGGAGCTGCTAAACTGCTTTTCATTGACTGTAAAGCAATGACAAATAAACTATTCTATTCTATTCTATTCTATTCTATGAACAAGTTTATTAAACACTCACACGCATGCACAGTACATCTGCACTGAGCAAAGGTTAAGTTTGCTTAAACTACACACACACACAGAAAATGTCACTTGGGTTAACCTTTTCTAAACAACGTGCAGACCTTTTTCCATTCAGCATCAGCAGTCACAGTGAACATGTCATACCCCTGCAATAATGGATCAGTGGTTCATGCCTAAATCTACACTCACAGGCTATTCAGAATTCTAAAAATCACAGCACTGAAGCAAATAACAAAAGGTTGGATAAAAAAACTAAACCCCCGGTTTAATAAAATAGAAAAGTATGATTCAAGAAGTAGAACTCATGGAGAAAGTGACTCACAAAGTAAGGAATATGGAAGGTGTGTTTGAGAAAAGGTGGATTTTAGATGATGGGAAATTAAAAAAGGCTTAAAATGATATGTTAATGTCTCTGGTCCAAACTAGTCATGTTTTATCATCAGTTCACCAATAGGCTTTTTTATCTTAAACTTCCATTCATAAAACAATTTGTTGTCATTGTTGAACTTGTTTTAAAGGAATAGTTCAACATTTTGGGAGATTAATATGACTACAGCCAGTTTCCGGTTAGCTTAGCTTAGCATAAAGACTTGAAACAGGAGGAAACAGCTAGCCTGCATGTGTCTGAAGGCAGAGATGGTTTAGAACCGAGATGCCCCAACTCTGAGTAATTTTTTGTATATGTGTCACGTGGGCACCGCCACTGCCACGCCTCTTTAGGAGACTAGCGGCAGGTCCGAGTGTATTGATTCCAATGAGAGAACACAGACTATGAGCGATCCATTCGCCCCATAGTCACCAAAGTTAATATTGGACCCATTTCCCACAAGCCACATATCTCCAGAACATTCTGACACTAAAATATTTCAGACGGACAAATCAGGAGAAAATTAACTTTGTTCGAGACCTGTTTCTGTCTCAGGACCAAACTCTCGCGAGATCTGGCAAAACAGAGAAGCTAACATCAGCTAACGTTCATGAACGCCCTAACAAAACTAATCTCCGTGATGCTAAATATGTCTTGTAGCTCTGTAAATATCTAACGTTAGCAAAAGAACATATTAATAAATTATTCAAATATAACTTTTCATCCATCCACACGACGTTCACTACACGTTCAAACGAGGCCACGCCCCTTTAGGAGACAGGAAGTGTGTGCCCGTTTCATACCATTGGCGCTGCTTGAAATGCGCTATCTTTAGTATAAAGGATCTTTGCTGAAGGTAACAAAAGACGTCTACTAGCACGTCTTAAAGCTATAGTGCATAGTTTCTGTCTCCCTCATGAGGAATTCTAAGTAATGATAACACCACTTTTCTTGCATTCACATGACACAAGCCTTCCGTAATTGCGCACGCGCCCCCACCCCTCCTCCACGCAGTTGCTAGTAGCCAAGGAGGACACGGAGGATTAAAAAAACATGATGGACTCTTCAGAAGAGGTAATCATCTTCACTCTGCGAGCATAAGTCGCCCGGACAACACCAGTTTCTGAACATAGCCATACTGAGAAATAAAGAAAGAGTTGTGTGGAGCTGATAGTCTGAATTATCTTTGTAGCAACTCATTTGGCAATGGCTTGAATGTAACAGATGTTCATTAATATAAAAAAGTTACGCACTAAAGCTTTAAGATCACTAGTTAACATAGCCATGCTAGTTGTTTCCGTGTTTCTTTATGCTAAGCTAACGGTCTGCTGGCTGTATATTTACGGTGCAGATGTGAAAGTGGTATCGATCTTCTCATCTAAGCGTATTTCCCAAAATATCAAACTATTCCTTTAAGGCTATTGTGGAACAGGCCTGCTTGTGGACTCCTGCAGACACTTGATAATGATCGGGACTCTGTGGTCGGTCAAGTGTTTTGTGGCAGTTTTTGCTCCATTGCTTCGGCTGTTTCTGTGTGGCGTGCTGGAGGGACAGCACTTCACTAAACCACCTGCAGTCATCTCAAATCTGCAAATTCATTAGAAAGAATGGGGCATAGAAGCATAAAAAGTGAAAAAGCCTGAGCCATGGACATCATCGTGATAATAAGAATAGCAGAATATAAACAAGAAAGCTAACGAAGAAAGAGTGAGGCAAGGAAGAAAGGTAGAACATAATGGGTTACTGGATTTATATTTATTTTATCGGTGAAGGGCATAAGAAAACCCAGCTCTGTCCCTGACAATTAAACTAGCACAGTTGCACAGTAGAAGAGATGTGGAATTGAAATTAAAGAAGAGCAAGAATGTTGATAAGCACTAATTTGATACCCTGGGATCTTGGAGGAAGTTTTTTTTTTTTTTTTTTTTAAAGACAGCCGCTCTAATAAAAGACACTGATAGGGGAAACACACTCCACAAACAAAACTGACACTTTTCCAAAACTGTGGGGCTCCTTTTGATTTCATGAGTCTAAAACAACAGCAATTTAGGGATTATAATAGATATTGGGTTATAAGTAATATAAGTTAATCTCTAGAGATAAAGGATTTTAATGTAACACAAGCCAAATTATCTGTCAAATCCTAACACGGATCAGAAAAAAACAGAGAAAGAATAAAACTGAGTGAGAAAAATAAAAGGAGATTTTTCAAAAGGCCTACAATTTTTAACCTCTGTTAACCCGCACGATGCTGGCTAGGATTCTCTGCGATGAGTCAGGATAAAAAAAATGTTGATAGCTATTGAATCAGCCTGCCATAAATAAATGAAGTGGCAAACAGGTCAGAGTGCTTAAAGGCAACAATCCTCAGTCACATCTCAGCTCAAATATAAGGTTTTAATAACCACTGTAAATTCTGTTCCCGCTCTCTCAGGTCATAACTCAAGCCTCCCATCTCTTTCTTCCGTTCTTTTATTCGCTCATTCATCCATCACCATCCAAAGAAACAGGGTCAGTTTATTGAAGCCTTCCTCGGGGCCCTTTCTTGTTGTCTGGCTCTGCTTATGTAAACCAGACAGCCCTGGCTGACCGGACACAACAGCTCAAACTAGAATGGGGCCTGATTCCATTCTGATGAGCTCCTCATCAGCTGCAGTTGTCTAAAAATGTGCCCTCTTCCTCTAGTCACAATAACCAAATCAAAGACATTCTTACGTGGTTTTACAAAGCTATCCTTTCAAATAATGTATTGTATCTTCACCCAGCCTGACTTGCTAAATTTAGTATTCTTGTTTCCTTGTTATTTCCTTTGAACTATCATGATGTCTTTTAAATTGATCATTTCTAAGCTCAGCAATTTCCCTGTCCTAGCTGTTAACAGAGGCTTTACCTTCACAGCCTACTGCTCAGTCCTACGAAACCACATTTGTCAAGGCGAGTGAAAGAAACCACAAAGGAAGGAAGGGAACATTGGTTGCCCGCCTTTATGTGTGGTAGCATACAAACTATATTTAATTCAGTTGAAAAGTAGCAGGTGAAGCACAAACAGTGTAAAACTAGGCTATGGGAATGTTGCTTTGCAAAAGGGGGGGGGGCAACGCTAGAACTCCATGGAACTGGGAGGGAATGGACTTTGCCTTTGTACAGCTGAAAAAACAACGGCCAGCGGTCATCCCACTGATGACAAGAAATTATCACAGTCTGAAATCAACAGTAAACACAGTTCAGTCCAAGTCAAACTGCTGGAGTCCCGTATAAATTATTAACCCAATGCAGGTGGATGGTGCTGGAAGTAAAGTTACAGTACAGTAAAATGTAAAGAAAAAAAGTTGTACGAGTTGCAGCACTGTGGATCAGTAACTGTTAATGAATGCAGTGTAGTTAATGTTGGTGTTTCATTACACTCTCTCTAATTCACAGGAAATGGAAGTGTCTCCTCAAACACAAGCATAAACATGATTCAGGGGAGTGGGCAGTGAAAATTGCCTGACAAACAGCACTCTGTTCCTGTCTATAGCAGATGTTTTTTAAGGTGAGGAAAAACATTTTTTAACAGTTAACATGATGTAAAGTGGCCTGGTTATTAGAGAGTATCAAACTACTGTTCACATCAGTGCTGGCAAAATTTGAATTAAAAAAATTATTGAAACATTCAACAGGGCACTGCTTATCAAAGGCTGGTGTACTCTTAGTCATCTGTTTAACTATCTTATCTTACATGCACATTCTCTTTCCCAAACAGCAATTCATAAATCCCAATCTTTGCTGCTTTAAGAGGAATCCTATCTATTGGCAATCACCTTAGCAGTTCAGACACTGTTTGAGCAGCAAAAGTGGCATAAAACTGGCAATCTAATAAAACCCCTGAGGTGATATACATATTCTAAATAGTGGATCACATAACCTGAAATTGTCAAATGTCCTCAAACTATCCATCTTTAAGCTACACAGTGTTTGTCCCACATGGATAACAATCTCGCAGTGGCTCAAGGCCACGTCTAAAATACACTCCCGCTTCCTGTAGGCATGTCAGATAGAATCTCCTCATGAGCACACACTCCTCTGAAGTTCAGACATGTTTGCGTGTGGGAAGAAGTTTTTGTAAATAATGACATTTTGTTAACATGGGGTGGGTTTGATTGGAGCTCTGGCTCGTCCCCAACTTCTTTAATGTTGCCAGTTTTGCCTGAAGGGTGTGGGCTTTCCTCCAATCCTCCAAAGGAAACATGACAGACTCACTGGCCAAAAGGCTGATGTGAATGTGTGTAATCAATATGTCAAATCCAAAGCTTCCCCTGGTTTCACACGTTTTGTGTCATAAAAGACGGCTCTCACGCTCATTAGCATCGGATCGAGTTTGGTTACAGATCACACTGGTGGCCTTTTTCTAAAGGGTAATTTACATGCACTGGCTCAGCTTTCTCGGGATATTGGACGGAAATGTGGAAATTGTTTAATTTCTGTGTAGACAAGCTTAATTAAATTAAATTAAAATGGAGTCTTTACCACTAGGAACATGATGGAGCAATGTTTTTGTGGGTTTTGTTGGGCCAGTTTCACGCTATTCCGCTGATCAACAGGTGATGCAACGCACAAAGAAGCACAGCATAGCATCAATAAAGGTAGAGAAGAAGACAAACTAGGAAACAATGCTTCATTTTAAATAAGAAAAATAATTAAAAAAAATGTATAACTAACTAAAAATGAGGAAAAAGTACATTCAACATGTAGATGTAGATGCTAGACCTCAAAGACACACACTATATGTTTTGGTGGGGTAACACTACACAACAAACAAACTGTTTGCAAGAAAGCTCCACAGGGCAGCTTTCACCAACAAACAAGCTGCACAATAAAACCCTACTCAGATTTATAACAACTCAGCTGACAGCTTGATGTCTTTATCTCAGCCGAGAGATCATTTTGTATCTGTTTTTTTTTTTTACATAGCTCATGGTACAGTATACGTATGCTGACAATTTGTGGAGAGAAAACTCTAATTGAATGTAATATATGATGTAAGTATAATTCCATTTCAGTTATGTCACACATGATGAAAAATGTGAGTTAATATTCACTATTACGCAACTCTACTGTCAGCTGCTTTAACATAGTGTGCGTTACCCAATGCTACTCAGATTTTCTTGGTGCTAAAAAAATATGACAGATTATCATAAATATGAATCGCACACACACACACACACACACACATTTTCCTCATCACAGTGGTAGACCACA
Organism: Sander vitreus; assembly: GCF_031162955.1. Lineage (NCBI taxonomy): Eukaryota > Metazoa > Chordata > Actinopteri > Perciformes > Percidae > Sander > Sander vitreus. Next base: position 22,531,595 of record NC_135860.1, on the reverse strand, counting down.
GAAGATTGAAGAAATGCTAATGTGTCCTGCAGCTTTTCTATTTGGTACCAGTGCTGATGATGATCCTGCTTTGGGTCCAGTGGGACCTTACCTGCAGCAAAATGACTACGGTATTATCTCCATGCAAATATTACCAGAGGAAAACAAACAGGCAAAGTAACTCATCTACGGAGCGGCTATGAGGGAGTCATCTGCTTCCCCTGAAATACAGAGGGGAAAAAAACAAGATATCTCACAGTTCAAATCAACCTCAGAGCTTGCTGTAATTTCCGTTGCAGCATCTGGATGTGAACATACTGTGAAGTGTTTCACAAGCTTTTGTTGTTTGACATTATTTGGACATTGGCATTTTAACTTATTAGGTATCTCAATTGTGCACCTGTTGTAATCTCACATAATTTTACTTTCATGGCCCGTTTCTCATCAAAACTTTAATCTTATCAAATCATATCAACTGGAATTATATACAATATGCACATTATCCTCTTATATTGTATCTTTATATAAGCAAAACTGGAACGTTATTTGGCCGAGTTAAAATTGAGCCTTTTTCTGGGTGGAAACAAACAAAACTGCACCTTTGACCGAAATGTAAATTAATGCTGTAATTTCAGCAGGAGAAAAAGCCAAATATGGGTGAGAAACATTCTTAGCCTGCGGCTAAACTTTCAAGAATGACTTATCTTCAGCCAGCAGAGGTGTAAACAAAGCAAAATGTCCAGCACAGATCAAAACTGGCAGCATTAAGTGCTTTAACTGTAGGGCAGTCCAACAACAAACAAAGGGCTGGGATCTTACTGGTGGAACAGGTAGAGCGCTGGCTCCTCTGGGGTGTGAACTGGGAAGGCGAGGATGTGGCTGCTTTCAAATACTAGTCTGTGCAGCGCAAACAATGGCTGGTGTTTAGGATGCCGGGTTTGGTTAGAATATAGAATAACCTCTCCTATTTTCTGAGATTCATAGTTTGACATTGGTTAGTATTGAACCGGCATTACCATAAATCATTTAAAAAAAAAAAAAAAAGGGCAAAGTCGCAATCCTTCACTGAAAAAATAAATAAAACTTTACTGTTCAAATATATATTTATTTCCATACTCCTTAATACAAACATATTTTTTTTCCAAAAAAATAAACTGTTGAAATGGGTGAATCAGTAAAAGGTGCACAGCTGTCATAACTGTGTTTACGAAGCAGTCAGAGTGGGTAAAGCTGTGTGATGATTGGATATAAAGCAAATCCTCAAGGTTGACACACAATAATACAGCAAGTCTCTCGTCCAATCTGTATTGATCACCATCACCTGAGTTGTAGGCTACAGGAGCGAGCGTTTTAGCAGTCAGGTACAAACAAGTACATTGGAGAGGTTTTGCTCTCTGTGCAAATAGTCATTGGATTAGAAAGATAATTGTGGGCAATTACATTTTGACTTCATCCCCAAATGATTAGAGTGCAGGTGCAGCTCAGATGCAAATGTATCCATCAAGTCACATAATCTTGGGGTTGAGGGTGTAAAAACTTTTTTCTTCAAAAAAGGAGGAAGGGCATTTGCCAGTGTGCAATTTTCGGCCTTTGGCCTTTGGTGTTTTGTTTTTTTGCCCCCAACGTCTCCTCCCAGGCAGCGCGGCAATGGTTATGTTTAGGGTTAAGTTTAGGGTTAGCTGCCTGGAAGGCCCCGTTGGAGGCAAAAAACACCATCGAGCGCAATTTTCACTTTTTCATGGGAATTTTGACCCCCCGTGTGATCTGCTCTGCTAATGTACTTGAGAATGAAACAAGTGTCACCCCAGATGTCAGGGCTTTTCCTCTCATTTGGATCAATTGGAACGCCCTCTTAAAATGCACTTTTGTTTGGCTCATGCACCCAAGCCCACAGACAAAGCTCTTGTTGGTTGACTGCGAGGGATAAATGCTCCCTCAACAACACACACGTTTTGTATTTCAGCATGAGAGTTGTTCATTGAACACGTCCTTTAACCTAAACCTCCAATCCGCACCAGGTTACCGAGCATCCACAATCAGTTAACGAAATGCTCCTCTTTGATTTCATGTGTTGCGTTCAGGTGGTTGGCCAGCTCTTGCGTCACAGCATCTTTGCCGATCTGATCGTTCCTCCTTTTTTCCATGATCACGTCCTCCAGGCTCTGAAACTCCAGGACGTGACTCTTCTTTTCTGAAAAGAGTAATTTTAACTTGTACGGCTGCTTTCCTATCCTTATCTCCCCTCCGATTTTAAACTCCCGTTTGCCAAAGCGGCACCAGGCAGCAAAGCACTCAGAGTTTCTCCAGTACAGCTCTCTGTCTCTCGAGCCAACATGGTCCAGCGCGTTGCGCACGATCACCTCCGGCGGGAGCGCACGGTACCTGTAGAGGCCGTTCACTATCCTGCCTTTTTTGCCCTGGCTCACATCGGTGAGAAAGTTGTTCTTTATCTCAGCCCTGTGCAAATGAACCACCTGGAAGTCCCCGACGTAAACAGCCCAGTGAGGATACTGTCCAGTTGCCACAAACTCCAGCAGGTCTCCCGGTCTGCACTTGTTCAGGAGACTTTCCGCAGAGTGAGCCGCGGCTCCACGGCTTGTCTCGTAGACGCACTCCTCTCGGTAGTAAATCGCACACTCCAGCTCGTCCTCGGGGTCGTAGGGCTTCTCCTCATGGTTCACCACGCGGTGCTTGTCCGATGAAAAGCGGTCCAAATGTTCGTCCTGCTCGTCGTCGTCGTCGTTGTTGGAGAAAATGTAAGAGACGCCGATCCGCGGTCCGTCGTCGTCCGGGTCGAACCCATTCGGGTCCGCCGTTGGCACCTCTGCGTAATTTAAATGCGTAAGTTTCTCCACCTGGTTCCCCATAAAGGTGACAGGCGGATGAAGGATGATGAAGCTGAACACAGAAACAGGATCCACCTGTTCTTTGCGCACTCACTTCACCTGGGAGGAGAGGCAGAGGGAGGCGCACGGTGTCTTAACTAAATCCAAAGCGGTGAAGACGGGTACCAATAATCCATGCCCGGCTGTAGGCTATTTATCCTCCGAATGAACACCGACTGCGCCGAATCTGCACATAAAGAGAAAAAGAAAGGAGCTTAAACAACGACTTCAACGCCTAGAAGCCAATCTGCGAGTTAAACTACATTACAGCATACATTTCCAACAAGTGTGACCAGACACACCTGTTGGTTCAGTTTCGACATATCCTACTCACCGATATAACCACTGCTATTTTTTACTTCATATAGTAATGTACCATATCATCTACTTTTATGCTTGTCATGTTAATCTTTCTCAATTGAAGGCTACTTTACTGTTGCTCCTGGTCATTTTCTCCAGCTCAGTGCGCAGACGGACTCACCTGCGGTTCAGCGCCTGGCTGCAGCTTTTTCACGCGCTCCTGTTGTCACATCGGTATCTGTATGCTGGGATGTTGTGTGGTTTGCTCTGCTTCACACCCTGTCTGTCTGTAGTATGAACCACAGCGCTTGTTGCAGCGAAACTCACCCAGGACCCGGTGACTGTTGGGAGGTGTTGTCATTTAAAGCGACAGTACGCCTTTACGCCTCATTTACATATTCAGTTTACTTAAAACTACCCACAAAGTGAGATTATTATGAGATTATGTCAAGGAGTTTATCAAAGTAAAATACTGTAATGAATGTATAATCAATATGGTTTAATACATGTTCAGTATACTATTGGATGAAAATAAAACACAAATATTTTTGTTCATTGTAGCTTATAGTACTGCGTACGAACGAATGGTATAGGGATAGGTTACATATTAGGGAGAATAATCCCAAACGTTTATAAACAAACAGCATATGCAGATCATAAAGTATATCTGGATTATACATGCATACTTTTTAATTAACAAAAGCAGTCTTCGTGCAATTCTACTAAAGAGGTGTGAGTCCATAAAAGAAGTTAATAAGGAAATTCAAACATCAAACTTTCATGAACAGAGGAGCAGACACCTCCAGAGTGTAAGGAGAGAGAAGTCCACATGGGCTGTTTGGACCACTTTCTCATGAAATTTTGTCCTTTGTACAACAACAACGCTTGATAAATAGTCGGTCATAGTATGCCAGTTCATTATTTCATTATTTCCATACTCAGACAGTGGTGTGCTATGTTGAAATGAGGTGTAAAAGTGAAACCTCTTTGGCAATTTGTACAGAGACTTTTGATGGAATTCAAGGGTTAGCATCATAAAGACTTGAGATACACTACTAATCATGACTAAATGCTTTTAACTATAGTTCTCTTCATTCTTTCAAACACTAACCTACCAAAGTTGGTTTATTTGATCAAATCAAATGTGCTGCAAAACTGAGGGCATACATTTTTAGTCAATAACAGCATTCCATTGAACTTAAGGTTGCGTCATTCTAAACAACCAGACATAGCTTTATACAATCAAATCCAAACGGATTATATAATGTCATATGGTTCTTTGTGTATATTAAGTTTGCAGCATTTTGCCAATAAAGATGTACACATCACTGATGCATGCAGGGATATCGAAACAGTGATGGTTAAGCATCTCTGAAATGCACTCTGCCTAAATTAAACTTCACAGAAGACCTTTTTGTTCAGCAGACATTTTTACTTGTCATAGCAGGGAAAGCACAGGTGTTACTAATTAACATTAACAATGGCTGTGTTCTATACCAATATCCCAGTAAGCCATGACAGAATGACAGTGAGCCAGCATGCACAATAGCAGGACCCTGAAGCTAAGGTTAATGTAAGTCAACCATCATTCATTGTATTATTCACCTCTGTGCTTTCAATACTGTGACTGTCAAAAAACGTTTGTGAAAATGCACATTCCAAGTTTGCAATTTATGAGTAGGAACACAGGAATCCCAACACAGAATAATCATGAAACTACAGTAGTAGAGTTACATCAAGTACAGTAGTGTTGAACAATGTTTTGTTTGTGCACTTTTCACAAAACTTTCTTCAAAGTTCTGGTATGAATTGCAGTCTTTAAACAACTGAAGGCAATTGTTCCATTCACTTCAGAGGGAGAGATCATGTTTAGACACCTGACTCAAACACCAGAATATTCTCTCTCTCTCTCTCTCTCTCTCTCTCTCTGTCTCTCTGTCTCTCTCTGTCTCTGTCTGTGCCAGGAAGTGAGACTATGTTCACTTCCTGCCAAAAGGTAAAATCCTCCTTGGACAAGCCAGACATTGAGGCTTAAAGTGTCTCAGTCAGCCATTACGTCTACTGCTTGGAGCTTTTGAACAGACGAATGTGAATTCCAGATCAAACATAACCAGAAGAAAGCAAACATCTATCTCAGCACTGTATGTCTATACAACGTTATGATTGAATTTCTGAGGATATTTACAGCTCTGCCTCCCTCCAAAGAAACAGCTTAATGGCTCTGCCTGTGATATGGTGAATGCAATGCTGATGCGTGTTTGGGTGCACTTCCTTCCCACAAATTGAACCGTTGTTGTGAAATTACCTGTGACTTCACATGTTGTGCAGTAAACAAGATTAGATTTGCAGAATGCTAATTCAAAATGAAGTAGAGTGGAGAATTGCATGAGTCACCAGTCTAGATCATTTGTTGCCAGTTAATATCTTTATTGGCGAAATGCTCTTAGTGCTGCGTGACGCACTCTTAGGAGGGGAAGAGTAATTAGAGATTTTTGAAAGTGCCTGATGCAAGATTATTAAAAGATTAGCTTCACCTAGTTTGATCTCAACACAGGCTTTGTTTGTTTCTCTTTGGAACAAAGACCATTCACAAGGAGCATAGCATGCAGGAAGGCAGAGATTTCATCACATAAGTGCAAAGTGCATTCCCACAGATGTATAAGACTAGTTCGTTTATGGCTCATTCACAAATCTGTATTTTGAGGAAATTAATTTAGTATCACCAGTGTGCTACTTCAGGTATCCACAATTAGAAGAAGTTGTCTTATTTTAAAAAGGAGGATCACAAGTTAAGATTCCAACATTTCCAATAACTAACCTAAAGAAAGACTCAAATGAGCACTACACAAGTAGTGGTCACAACTCTACTAATAATCCTAAACTAAAAAATATAAATATGTATAAACCAAGAGATGAGAAATTAAATCCTTAACATAAATCCTGTGTCCTCATGCAGACACTGCTCTCTTGTGGTTCTGTCAGATTACTGCATCATGCAAAGATAATGAGGAAAAACTATCTACCCATACTCCCAATTACAAATACAAGTTTGGTCATACATTTATGAAAAGTCTGCGCCTTTTATTTACATTCAACAATACTGGAGTATGCAAAAAATGCTCCAGCTGAAATACAAACAAGTCATCACTTCTTAAATTGTAATTCAGTTTTACTTAGGTATAAATCTCGGAATAAAAAGCACATTTTCCCAACGGCTAGTTACAACCGAGTACCTATGAAAACAACTCAAAATTACTGCCAATAACATAAGCCGTTCATCGTCAACACATAAACACGATGACACAGGTTTATGATCGATGGTTCTGCAAATAAAAACGTTTAAAAAAATAAATAAATACTACGTCCGGTTGCCGTTTCTCTTTTGGCTCTGGATCTTTCTTCTCAGCATTGCGTCCTGAATCAGATCGGACTGTTTCACATCTGTATTCCCACAGCCCACCACAGGACAGCTAGATGACAGAGAAAGACGAGGAAACTTTTAACATGTTTGAACGGAGCTAAAGACACAAATAGAATATGCAACAACAACAAAAACGTGAGCAAGCACAAGTTAAAAAAAATAAAAATAAATAAAAAATCTTGCACTGATACCGACAGGCACAACAAAGTTATACACCTAATCACAATAAGGAAAGTCCTTTGAGCATTGCTGCTATGATGTGTGTGTGTATAGTGTGCACAGTGACCTGAGTCAAGACTCAAGACAATAGGCAGGTGTCTAACAAAAGCATAGGCCGGCACTGGGATTTCATCAGTGTTCCTTTAGGAGCTGCCACATTTAATTTCATTCCAACATCAAAGCAGTGTAATAAAGAAAATGTAATTTAAGGCACACTGCTGGTCCCACGCCAGCTCGCCAATTGTTTACTGCTGCGAAACCTGACTCAACTTTCTAACTGCTTTCCGAGGGAGAGTGTCTTACCGGCATTTCTTTTTCTGGCTGTGTCTTGCTTTGATCAGGCCCAGTATGGCTGCTTCATCATAGTGGTGGTTGCACTTCTTATTCTTCATCGGGTTCACCATTTCCACCTTGAATAGAAGTTCACAGTGGTGTGTTATATAATGAAACACACAGACAAAAAAAATAAAACACAATTTAGCTGCTAAAACATCATCAAGGATCAAGGTGGCTTTCTATGTTTTGCTGATACTGAAACTAAATATGTTATCAGGAATTAGGTGGAGATGTAATAAGATGGGGAACATTTGGAAATAAGAAAAAAGCATTCAATGGGAAATTAGTAAAATAACACGTCAGCAGGCTACCTGTGTGAGTGGGCAGGTGAAGTTGACTTGGCTCTGTGTAACTGCAATGTCTTCATCGAGCTCCTCCGTGTTCTCTGCTGACTCTTGGTTGGCTGAAAACACAACATACATACAGTGAGCTCCCAAATGTCCAGTCACAGTGATCAATGATGAACGGGATCGACGACAACATGACATGAGATAATCCAGCAGGCGAGGAAATGGACTTGGCTGAGACTATGTTTATGGAATACAGCAACATGTCCCACTTAGGTGGTAATACATTCAGAGTTAACGTTGCGGCATTTTACCACCATTCCCAAACTCTTACGTTGGCATAAGACACACGGCCACATACATTTATAGTAGCACACATATCCTTAAGACATTACACCAACAGATTATACCTACCTACTAGAGGTGTTGAAATTAATCAAATTATCGATGCATCGAATCGTGGACATGGACGATGCTGCATCGATAATCGGCCGGGCCATAATCGATTATTTCTGTTTACAATTTAATGTAGGCCTAACAACCTTTCTGTTTACATATTCTGTTATGTTTTGCACATTCAGGAAGTGCCATGTGCTCAGTGCTGTAGTTTTATGTATCCAATGTATTTAGTATTAGAGCACTGAAGAATGTTTTGTTTTTGAAGCTTGAAAAGCTATGAATTAAATATCCTATATGGCTTTAATAGAAAAATGTGTTTGACGCATCGTGATGCATCGAATCAAAAACATGATAATCGTAATTGAATCGGGAGATCAGTGAAGATTCACACCTCTACTACCTACATGCACACAAAAATCTCACCGGCTCACACAGGTGCACACAGACATCGAACACACCCACCCACACATGAGAACCTAAATCGGAGAACCTAAAAATATGGCATTGTCTCAGTGTGGCTGCGTTTTTAAATTAAGAGTGTAATAAGGACAACAATTAAAAAACAGATAATTAACTCTACAGGGTGACAGGCAAATATAATTATTCAGCAGTAAACAAAGGGAGTTGTGTTAAAAATTAAGCTAATTATACTGAAAAAAGGACACATTCCAAGATTTCTCTCTCTCTCCTTGGCTGAGAAGCCGTCCCACAAGCACAGCTATTATCAATGTCTATTATAAATCCTGAATACATTGAGTCGAGCAGTGCACAAATTTAGATTATTTCTCCTATCTGCCTGGGCCTTACCTTGGTTGAGAGAGCTCTTGATGATGTCCTTGAAGGCCACTACTTTCTTGTGATTCTCCAGATCAGCGTCAGAGAGCCCGTTTATTCTCTCTGTGAACTTCTCCTTCACTTTGGCAGACAGGCTGAACATGGCCTCTGGCTGCTGCATGGTATTCTACAGAAATGGTAGTAGGTTAGACTATTTCCTTGACCTATACATTTAAAGTCAACTTCAATGTTTTCTCTGACATTCAAGACTAACACCTTGACATTAAGACTTGCCACTCCAAAAAAATCAATCATCTATATGTGCTTTTTGTATAGCCCTTATCTCAGTAATGCATCCTGAGGCTGACCTGTTCATTTCATTCAGCTATGAATGTGTAACTGTGTGAATGTAAGTCATCGTTGCAAATGAGAATATGTTCTCAATCGACTTACCTGGATAAATAAAAAAAAATTAAAAACATTTAAATTTAAAAATGTAGTAAGGGGGAAAGGGTGTTTTCCACTTATGCGATTAGACCATGCCAGGCTGCTCTTACCTCTGCTGTGACTTGTTGCACAATGTCAACAAAGTAGTTAATCTCTCTGTCCAGCTTGGCACACTCCAGGATCATGGCCTCCATCTCTTTGATGCCAGGGTTCACCTCTCCATCTGTAACACATTAGCACGCAGAATGATGTATTCAGATCATTTACCTACTTCAAAGTAGCAATACCACACTATAAACATGCTCTAGTCATATAAAAGTCTTGCATTCAAATCCTGCATGCGTTAAAAAACTTAAGTAATAACAGACGTATCAAAAGTACAGCAAGTGCCTTGCAAGTATAATATTATATTAATGGATCATGCTCATTGGTTAACATGCAAGTGATACTTAAATGTAACGTTAGTTGGTTATGGTGGCGCTACTTTTAACTTATTTTTATACTGTAGAGTAGCATAAAATGTAAATACCCAAGTAACGTAGTAGTAGTAAGTACAAGTAACGTAGCTCTAAATTGTAGCTAGCTAACGTTAGGTAACGTTAACTAACGTCAACTTACTGTAACGTTACTTGAGTAAATATACTTAGTTATTGGAAATAGACATTTTCTATCATTAGCTAGTACCGTCATACCCGGGAATTGTGAGAATATTCCTGGTATTCTGTAGCGTTAAATTAGACACAAAGAATAAAACGGAGATTGAACCAAGACCAGCAAAGCAACTGAGGGTAAAAATCATAACGTTATTGAGAGTGCTTGTAATCTTTACCTTGACCCTGAGTTTCCACCAGGTCCATAGCCACATCTGACACTATGTCCATTCCCGTCCCGATGTCTGTCTGACATGACCGCAGGCTCGACAGTGTTCCGTGAACAGCGCTAAGAGACATCACGGTGGATATCTTGGATCCTCTGGGGAGACCACTACAAACAACCCAAAGTTAGGCTATTTTACGTTAGCCTAGCTTGCTAACGTTACCTGCTTCTGATCTGGTACGTGTAACGTTAGCTAGCTAATCGAGGAGCTATTGTACGAGTGTGAAGTAGCAATGTCTTAATCTGTGTCAGTTTGTTTTACTAATGATATGAAGAAGATAAGAGCCAAATGTGAAATACATTAGCTAGCTAAGTTACAAGAAAACACCAAAATCACCCGCGAAACACTACAACTCTTATACAGAATCTTTGTTATCGCTTAAGGTCCGACTTCCGGGTTTGTTTGTTTTTTCAAAATAAAATCCTTGACCAAAAGATCAACTGAAGAGAAACGACACAACATATTATGATACATCGTATTTATTACTGAATTTCATTTTGAAATGGCACAAATTGATCATACATAAAGTCGGCATTAGGCTATTTCAATTTTCTATCTATATACAATCTATTATTAGTGCATTAAACATTAATGGTCAATAAACTGTGTAAGTAGTATTCAACAGGCTTTTTCTTGGTAGACATTGAAGCACTGGTGTAAATAATAAAATGAATGAAGACTGAAATCCATTTAGCTGCTTCAGTTTCAGGGTCTTGGTATTGTGCATGGTGGCTCACTGACACAATGTCAAGGCTTACTGGAAAACGTCAATGTTACTAGTAACACACCTATGCTTTTCCTAATATGAAAAGTCAAAATGTCTGCAGTGAAAAAAGCCTGTGGCAACAAAAGCATACTTTTCTGATGAAATGCTTCATCCAGATCTTCACATTATTGTTCTGAACTCATCAAAAATGAAACTGGGCACATGGGCTTCTGCCACCTTAAGAATACAGAGAAAAAAAAGAGAATAATAAACATATTATCCCACAGTACACATAATAAAAAATAGGAGACATAGTGCTTAAAACATGTCTATAGTCTCATTCAGGGCATGTTGTGTGTGATTAACCATTTCTTCCAGCTGAAAGGTATTATATCTTACTGTATAACAATACAGTTGCTAAACATGTCCAGATAGAATCATCAGAAATCAAAGCTAGCCCCTGGTTAATGTAAATTATTACTTATTTTTACTAGCAGCTTACTACTTACTAATTTCAAAGTTATCCTACCTTGCGTGACAGTTTTGTGAACTTCACATAGTCTTCCAAGAACATCAGAGCTCCCACCACATCAGAAGGCATGTCAGGGATCTTCTGACTATGATAGGGTCAAATGGAAACTCAAACGTGAGTACATGAAGCCATAACAGGATACATTTCATAAAAGTATTCAGATCAAGCAAACAAAAACAGAAACAATACATTTATTTAAAACTAACTATTACATTTTTATTCCAAAGTAGTCAAGTCTGTTTTTTTACCTTGTGCACTGCTCCATGATAGAGCGGATGAACTGACCAATGAGAGCCAAGAACTGTTGTGTGTATCTTGAGTGAAACTGCTTGAGCAGGGTGAGCACGCCGAGCACTAGCGGAGGCCAGTCAACTGGATCTGTGGCTTTCCTGCAGGTCATTCCTGGGAAAACACAAGTCATCAGTTGTGCGGTCATTTACATGTTGATGCAGCCTTACATACCAACTCTAGCATACTGGCCACCACGTCATTTATCACTATTATAACAATAATCGGATGTGCTTACAATCCTTAAACCTTCCTGGTCCAGGTAGTGACTTTCTTCATTTCCCAGTATAATGCTCTATGTGTGCAGTACAGTAAGTAGCCTACCCAGTTAAAACTGCTCGATGGCGTTTTTTGCCTCCAACGGCGCCTTCCAGGCAGCTAACCCTAACCTTGACCCTAAACATAACCATTGCTGCGCTGCCTGGGAGGAGACGTTGGGGGCAAAAAATTCAAAGACCGTTAAAACTACATCCAAACTGTAAGAGATAAAGCAGCCATTAATGGATGTTCTACCATGTGGTAACACTGGTGTGACCTATTGCACTCACAATTGTACAACTTAATAACTCACCAACAACAGTGCGATAAAAGCTGTAATATAGTCAAATGAAAAAAAATAAAATAAATTGCCTTGGTTTTTGTTGTACTGAAGTTTGGGCAGCTGAGCGATAATAAACAGGAAGTTGATGATGGGGAAGTAAGGAAGGCGCTTTGTGGTGATGTAGATCTGTGAGAAACATAAACGTGTAAAGGGTCAGAGCGTTTTGCAATGCATAACCACACAAAACAGAACTAGCTTCAGTTTGTGGAAGTTTCTGAAAATCTATTTGTCAACACTGATCACATTGTGTGGAAAGCAACGGCCATACTCTCCAGACCTTGTTGAGTGGGTTGTGAATGCCAGCAGCCTCCAGGTAGGCAGTGATATCATACAAAAGAGGGTTGTCCTCTTTAGGGTAGGGTAGGGATGGATCCTGGTAGTGAGCTTCAATGTCTGCCAGCAGAGACCTGGCAAGGGCACAAAAAAAGTTGACGTTTTGTAGATGAAGAAGAAAATTTAAAATGAGAGCAATAATCAGGTATCAACTAGTAATTGTGCTTAAATTCTAATTAGGAAAAGTCACATCACATATTTTCTTCATCAGCAAGAGCATTAACATCAAGTCATATATATATATATTCTACTAATACTAGCAAAAAACATTGCAAAATTGTTTTAATAATTGTGTGTGTGTGTGTGTGTGTATGTATGTGTATGTATATATATATATATATATATATATATATATATATATATGTGTGTGTGTGTGTGTGTGTATGTATGTGTGTGTGTATATATATATATATATATATGTGTGTGTGTGTGTGTGTGTGTGTGTGTGTGTGTGTGTGTGTGTGTATATATATATGTGTATATATGTGTGTGTATATATATATATATATATATATATATATATATATATGTGTGTATATATATATATATATATATATATATATATATATGTATATATATATATATATATATATATATATATATATATATATATGTATATATATATATATATATATATATGTATGTATCATGAGTCTAAATAAATATAAACAAGACATATCTCTTTATGATACTGAAACAAAGCAATACTTTCCCCTCAACATTATGATAATAATTACACAATTACAGATATATTAGAGAGGTGGTGAGACTTGACTGACTTGTTGATGTTTTCCAGGGCAGCACCCAGGTGTTTGGAGTCAAACTTGCAGGAGTAGTTCAGCTCATTAGCAATCTGCTGTCTGAGAATCTGCATCTGACCAACCTACAACAAACATTTATTTAACATTATTTTTCACAGTATCATGTCTTTATTGGCATTGGCAGATGTGATTTAGTGGCATAAAAATACAGAATGGAGGGGTTTATTAAAAATGCATTAAAGGTTTTTGCACTCATGTTTTATCTTCACAGAATGCACATCCCCGGAACATCAGTTTCAATTTATCAATACATTTTTTCTATTCACAACATTAGAGAATATCATGGACCAGTACCTTCATGATGGCCTCCAGGTATGCACCCCACATCTTCTGGGTTTTGGCCACAGCATTCGCGTACACTTTGCTGGCATTACCTGTTACACAAAAGAAAAATCAATAAGGAATAAAAAGGTCCTGGCAGATTGTAGGATTTCCTAAATTGATACCTACCCACAATACCCTGGACTGGGTTGACAGCCCCGAGCATGGCTTTGAAAACATCCACCACAGCTTTGTCCTTCAGGATGGTCCTCTGAATCAATATCAGGAAGTTCTGATGGGAGAAACAGGTTGCTAACCGCGCAAATATATTCCGGTATGCCTACTATGAGCATTAAATATACCATAAAAGCCCTTATAGACCTGAATTCATTTATTTTTTTGTCACCAATTAGAGCCTTATGGTAGCTTTGTTTGAGACTTGTTTATATGCTAATTACCTGAAGTTCCTTGACAATCATGAAGCAGAGCAGGCGGTCTAGTCCATTGAGGCCAAATGTACCCAGGGTGTTCTGGATCTCAGAGAACAGCCTGTTGTTGGTAACCTCCTGGTGGCTCCTCAGGTCGTACCAGGTGTTTAACTGGTCGATGTAGCACGTTACCCTGTGGAAAGGACCAATGTTTGTCAGGGAGCTTATAGTCTCGCATTGCCAGACCCCAGACTCAGATCTCCACTGTGCTGTGGAGTAAGGTCTGGCTACACCACACATACATTCTGGGCTATGAGAAAAAAACACTCTGGGTTGTTTGCATTTCTTTAAACAAATCACAATAGTCTTGGCCGGCGCTAAGTTCCGTACGCAGCAACTGTGGCTCTGCAGAATATTCTCGGGAAGGAACTTGGTGGAACATTGGCACAACGCAAAAGAAAACACCACATAAAATAGTAACTTGGTTAACTGTTCACACAATACAGTAACGTAAGCTATTTAAGTTAGCAGGATACATGTTTAAACGTAATTTGCTCTTACCAATGTATCGCAGTGTGTATTTTGTCCATAGCAAATCCCCACCAATCGATCCCAAAACGTCCCAGTTAGATAGTAAATGCCGTAAACACATTCCTTGCAAATCTTTACAATTATTCTCCGAAATAACCAAGCAGGCCTGCCTTACTGCACGAACCAAATGTTCTTCAAAAACGTGCCATTTTCAGCATGTAGCTTTCTAGCTCGAAGTTTGTTGTTAATTCCCGAAGCGAAGAGCAACACGCAGAGAGTGGAAGGTGAGGGACATCCGGCGCGTGAGCCACGTGACGGATGTCAAGCAATTATCCTGGAAATGTACTTCCGTTGATCCAGACTAGGGAGCTTGTAAAGACTGCATGATTCAGCATCTACAGATATGACCAAAGCAGTTCCACTGTTATATTTGAGGAGACATACTTGGGATCAGTGATCCGGAGGATCTCTCTGCAGAGACGACCGATGAAGGTGGCAGACTCATCCACAGAGGGAAACTTTGGGATAGGGATGTGGGTGGACTGGTGCACACTCTGCCAGTCCTGGATCTGATTGGAAGCAAGGAAAAAAAAAACGATCAATCAACTCCCGTTACTGACAAATAGACAAACAACCAGAGCATTTCTTATTGATTACAGAGGGACAAACTGATGTCGGTGCACTATTCAGGGATGTGATCAGAAACTGTAAAAAGCATGTGACTGTGTTGAGCCTGACCTTGGCCCTGAGGAAGCTGTTGCATTCCTGTTCGACATTGTAGTTGATGATACGGGACACCTCCTCCTGCCAGATTTTAAGGCCGTAAATGCTGACGTAGTCCTGGATGTACTCAAACGACCTGTAGAACCCATCCATGGTGGCCGCCATCTCCTTCAACTTGGGCATCAGCTCACTAGGCTGAGAGAGTGGAAGATTCTTGTTTAGTCTCATCTTTAAAGTTCTCACTGCTGTTATCCTTGATTCTCACAGGGCGAGACGACATGTACGTCAGTTCACTTTTTTTTAATTTTTTTTTTTTTTTTAAATACATTACAATAAAAGTAAAAACATTTTTTAAGTTGTATCCCGGGCAAAACCTGTAATTGTAAATTGGTTATTGTTTTGCACTGTAAAATATAAAGATACAAATATTCAGCGATCGGCAGATAGCCGATCTGTAGTCGGACCTTAGCCTTGGGGTTGAAGATCAATCCCTTGTGCAGAGCATAAGCCACCCTCTTCACCAGCTCCTTCCTGATGCCATCCTCCAGAAGCTGCTTAGGATCCACCTAAAGCGTCACAGTGCGTTAGTAAAGTAACTTATTCTTCAACTGCACTGTGGCTGATGAAGACACACCATATTCCTGCCTGCATGTTGGAACAAAGATTTAATATTCTATCATCATGCTAAAGTAGGAAACTTTACCTTAATGATCCCAACAAGAGTGGTCTTCATCATCAGGATCCCCTCAGTGAAAATGGAGATGTCATGGGTGAGTTTAGCCACCTGTTAACACATGAAGAAGAAGGATATTTAGGCACACAAATGACAGACAGAATCCAGTGAACCTCAAATTAAATCATTCCAATGTCAAAGTATTAGGACACGCTAAAGACAGAATAGTCTACATTAATTTGCATAAAGAGCGATGAGTGCCAGCAGACATTGTACTTGAACTACATACAAAAGACATTTGCCAGGCTGTTTTGTTTAAAGGTTAAAATTGAAATTCTTGTCAAAAGTATATTAATCACGTTGGATTTCAAGACATTTGACAACATTTCTAAATTCTTTCAAAAAAAGCCTTCTTTTCGAATTTGTAATTGCATCAAAAGCTGTAAATGAGTTAAAAATGTTCAGAAATGCCAGCTAGTATGATTACCTCCGAATCAAATATAATAGATGAGTTGACATCAAAACAGAACAACTTGAGGCCTCTATTTCTGCTTTTCATGTCATATATTATCAAAGGATTATTTTCATTACTTCAATGACATTCTGAACAACACTCCAGGAGCTACATGCACATTGTGAATTGAACAGTTGTTTTACTTCATAGCGAGCCCCGAGCTGGGAGTAGTCCTTTAGCTTGTCCTTATCTAGCCGCGTGGGCACCTCCATGATGTCATGGATCTGAAGCTTGATGATCTTGGCCAGAGAGGTGAACATACTCTCTGGGATGATCTGCAGCACCTGCAAACAAGAATATAAATACTCTTTTCATCTCTAATACCTTGAAGGGTTTTTTGTTAAGACAGAAGAGTCGAGATTAGTCTACAAACGCAAATGTTGTGAACAATGCTGTGGATGAAAAATCTTGTGTGCAGCTAGTGGGAGCAAATCCTCTAACATAAAGTAACATGGCATGTGGCTGATGAAACCAGAAGGTAAGAGAGCAGCTCTAGGTACACATCCACTAAGTGGCTGTTTTGGGGTAAATTTGCCAAACAGATGGTTGGAGAAACATTAATCGTGACTGCAGGTGTTTACTGCGGCTACTGAACAATAATTTACAGCATGCAGGGCTCATTTGTTAAAGTTGTGAAACCATTTTGGAAACCGCGTTCATTTGTGAGTGCCACAGGAAATGTCAAACACGGACGTCCCCTCTGCTAAATGACTTTATAAGATCACAGGTGAAAACTTGACTTTAATATAGTGTACCTTTCTGACATAAGCCACCAACTCTCCAGAGTAGAACTGTGAAACACTCAGCAGGTCTGCGCTGTTGGCCTGGTTGATTCGCAGCAACGGAAGGTCCAATGCAGATGCCAGCTGCTCACACACAAACACAAAAGAATTCTTAAAGTTATGGGAATCATTTTCCAATTGTTATTATTCTTTTTCATTTGCGCCTAGTCCTCACCTTCAGAAATGTAGCTCTCAGTTTGGTGACCATGGATGGGTTGACTCTGATGCTCTCCTGCATCATTAATGTGAAGCTGCAGAATAAAACGTAAGCCCGAAAGAACAGGTGAATTCTGCTGTACAGACAAAAACTAAACACAGCTAAGCTAAATAAGTCAAGACAACT
This sequence comes from Sander vitreus, assembly GCF_031162955.1. Lineage (NCBI taxonomy): Eukaryota > Metazoa > Chordata > Actinopteri > Perciformes > Percidae > Sander > Sander vitreus. The sequence continues at coordinate 22,514,135 of NC_135860.1, read as the reverse complement.
GCAGCAATGTGGTCTTTTGGTGGTTAATATAAAAAAGTAGGGGTGCACGATTCAGAAAATGTCACGATTCGATTCAATATCGATTTTTAGGCTCAAGATTCGATTCAAAATCAATTTTCGATTCAAAAAACCATTCACAGTATGTAAATGTAGTTACTTTTCCCATGTGATTTCAGTAGACATACAATTTAAAAGAAAAGAAACACAACTTAAATGTAGTTTGATATTACTTTATATGTCTTCATACAATAATAAAAACTTTTGCAACTAAAAACTGCAAAGTGCCGAGCTTTGGCCAGCTTTCAAATACATTTAATTCAAGTATAAAATAAAACTGTTAAATAAAAAGAGCTTTTCGTTCAGAGTTGGGTGGGAGTTTAGAGCATTGAAAGAGAGTGCGTTGGTTGACTGGCATGTTAGGTCCTTTAGGTTGTTGTTCGTCCACGTCTTTAATGTTAATCTCTGGGTGATGGCGTACCATGTGAGTTCTCAAGTTTGTGGTGTTTCCAAAATACTTAACTTTCGCTTTGCAAAGCCTGCATGTAGCACGATTCCTATCAAGTTCAGTCTTCCCCTCGAGGTTATAAAAGCCGAAATGTGCCCAAACTCTCACCTTCAATGAGGATGGAGCAGGTTGAATAATTCTTTCTGTGAGGTTTGCCATTGTTTACGCCGACTAAGCTACTTCTGCTGCACTCGTTCTTCTTTTGATTATAACAAGAGAGCCCAGGCGTCAGTGTGAATTTGATGCAGCGCCATCTATGGGAATGGCGAGCAGCTAAACTCATTTCAGGACAATAGTATACACCCCATTAAAATATGAATCAATTTTTGGAATTCTATGAATCGACTTTGAATCGGTAGAGCTTGAATCGCGATACAAATGTGAATCGATTTTTTTGCACACCCCTATAAAAAAGGCTGGCAGAGTGTCTCCCTGTCTTTGGCTGACAATGTGAAAGAAACATCTGTTACTATCGCCATGTTATTGTGGCGCTTCTAACAGAAAATAATGTGAATTACAGTGAAAATCAAAATATGCCAGAAAATGATAAATATGTCTTTCAACTGAACTGTGTAGCGACTGCGTTATCAAAGATTCATTTTCAGTTTATTTGTGTTTGCTTTACCATCTTCTTTACCAGTATTTATTGTATGGCTTTAATGTTTATCGGTAAGTTAGTACCTGTCAATTATCTGCCATGCGTACGACAGGTCTCCAACTATCTGCATAGTAATGAGGACTTCTTCTTTGATGTTGATGGTGCGGATCATTTGGTGCAGAAACTTCCTGGTGTCAGCCAAGAACTGGCAGACCTGTAGGTTAGACTCCAACTGGTGAAACTCCTGGACCTGATGACCAAACAAACGACACCACATTCACATATCTGTATCCAAGGATTGTAGGCACTCGCTTGGCAGTCTCATTCTCCACTGGCGTTCATTCAATTTCTGGCTCATGAGGATCATTTGCTGCTGGCTCAGAAGACCGAACCAATGAACTAGCTAATTGTGTAAACAGTTATCAACGACATAAGCAATTTTTGTGAAAATCCATTTCTTATTTTTACAACAGACCGTGGCAGGACAGACAGGAGCAGATGAGGGCATTACAACCCACTGAGCCAATGAGACATTTCTATGAGTCTCTATTTATATGCATTTCATGGCAATTATTTTTGTCTCTTTGTTCTGCTACCGTTTGCATACATTGTTATTGGATTCGCTTTTTAGTTATACGCATGAAGCTAAGGCAATCAAACTAAATAGTACAACATTATTCGTCTAATGTTATCAAATTATAAGGTCTAAAGACGCCAATGAAGTTTTAGATAATCAAATCTTAAAGGTCCCATGACATGGTGCTCTTTGGATGCTTTTATATAGGCCTTAGTGGTCCCCTAATACTGTATCTGAAGTCTCTTTTATATAGGCCGTAGTGGTCCCCTAATACTGTATCTGAAGTCTCTTTTATATAGGCCTTAGTGGTCCCCTAATACTGTATCTGAAGTCTCTTTTATATAGGCCTTAGTGGTCCCCTAATACTGTATCTGAAGTCTCTTTTATATAGGCCTTAGTGGTCCCCTAATACTGTATCTTAAGTCTCTTTCCCGAAATTCAGCCTTGGTGCAGAATTACAGCCACTAGAGCCAGTCCCACAATGAGCTTTCCTTAGTATGTGCCATTTCTGTGTCTGTAGCTATTGAGGAGGAGAGAGGGGGGGGCAAGGTGGAGGGTGGGGGTGTGGCCTTGACCAACTGCCACTTTGCTCGTTTGAAAGCCATGATGTCTCTCTCTTTCTCTCATTTCGGGCCAAATTCTCTGAGTGGGCAAAGCAGAGAAAGGGGAGGTAACCTTCCTCCTTATGAGTTCATAAGGAGCAGATTCCAGATTGGCCCATCTGAGCTTTCATTTTCTCAAAGGCAGAGCAGGATACCCAGGGTTCGGTTTACGCCTATCGCCATTTCTAGCCACTGGGGGACCATAGGTAGGCTGGGGGAACGCATTTTAATGTTAAAAAAACTCAAAGTGAAATTTTCATGCCATGGGACCTTTAATGACCAGCACTGTCAGTTGAATGTGAAAATGTGAAGCCAGGATGAAATGTCTTTATCTTGCTCACCTCAACAAGAGCCTGTATGAGCTGAACTGTCTTCCTCCCAGCAGCTGTGGAGTCCTCATAGTTCAAAGACTCAATCTGCTTTGAGATTTCTCGGAACCAGGCCTGTAAGTTCTCTGTGAGGAGAAAGAATGTTATCAAAGTAGTTTTCACAAGTGATGGTTAAGGAAAAGGGGTCTCTGCTACTCGAGCTACAGTCGCAATGACAGAAGTAAGTATGACTGATGTGAATTTAATCCGCCTCTCCCTGCATGTGTGTCCTTCATTCATTTTTCCACTATGTTTCTTCTCTGCCTCGACATTTTTCTCTGAACAGCTTCAAGCTCAAACTCATTTAAGCATTTGTGTTCCACTGAAATAATCCATGACATTCAAAGCATGAGACAGTCACCCCTGCATTGCTGTGTGTGTGTGTGTGTGTGTGTGTAATCCTTTCACCTTGTCCACGCTCACAGTGTAACTCACCATTTTTCTCCACCCTGGTAAGAGGTTTGACGCCAGAGAAAACTTCGGCCAGCTCAGTCATTCTCTCTGATCCCTCCTTCTTAAAGCTCTCCCATTTGATCTGCTTCTCTGACAGCATCTGCTTGAACATCTGGAAGAGGGACAGCACAGCCGCTGAGTCAATGTGGAGGGATTAGTCAGATGAGACGTGTAATGAGAACATTACATTTGTGTCCTCTCCAAATGACAGACTGGATAGCCATATGCTGTCTATGCTAATAGACAACAGAGCGGACACACCTAATGAGAAACACAGTTGGCTGGATCATGGATTATTCTGCCATTCATTTCACACTTTCACTCCAGCTCAAAAAAGGGAAGAGACCAATATGTTTGAAAGCAACTTAACAACCCAGAGTCCATCCTCCTTTGTTTACCATCTCCCATGTATGTATTAATGAAAATTGGCTCCTTGTTTTTCCATGTTTTCATTCACATTATCTAGTATTGAAGAGACACTCTCACCTCTTTGAGTGTGAACTCAAACTGAGCAGTGTCTAGCAGCAGCTGGAACAGGATCTTGGGGTTGTACTTGGAGTCGTTGAGAACTTGGTCTTTGATTTGACGCAGTCGCTTGTTGTTGGGATCGTAGGCTGTAAGAAAATAACTCATTTGAGTTCATTGCAAATGAAAGACCTATTTTTATTAGGGGTGATCCCGAATAATTGACTAATCGGCGATCCGATCTAAGGAGCCTGTATCGACAGTCGAATCATCGCAGTGGTGGGAAAATGTGATTATGAAACAAAGGATCCTTCCATTCGGGCTATATGGGGGTGCTGAATGTCTGATTGCTTGGTTTCTCTTAATAAATCACGATATATAAGCTATTTTGCAATACATGTATTAATTAGAGCACTCATAAGGTGTGAATTTAAAACGATTCTCTGTCAAAAGCAGTCTGCCTGTCTGTTTATCGCTCTCCCCGTCTCCGTTTTAGTGGTTTATCGTGTTTTAAGCCCCCAACGTCTCCTTCCAGGCAGCGCTGCCTGGAAGGCACTAGGATTAGGCCATGGTTATGGTCAGGGTTAGGGTTAGGGTTAAGGTCAGGGTTAGGTGCCTTGAAGTCAACGGTCGCAGCGCTGCCTGGAAGGAGACGTTGGGGGCTTAAAACACCATTGAGCGTTTTAGTGCTATGTACAGCACCGCACCTACAGACGCACCCCCTACACACAACAAACGGCACTGTCCTGTCCTGAAACAACAGCTAAGCGATAGTCACATTGTGTATCTCATGGCCAATACTTTAGTTGTCTTTGCTATTTTTCTATAAATGCATAAAGCTTACACAGAGCAGGCAAAAATGAGGGTCAGGCTACTTAAAGAAAAAAACAAACATCAATTTCTTACTCTTCGTTGACCTTGCCCATTTACAATTATTCTGAAGTAATTTAAAGCATTACAAAAGACATTATGTATTCCACCTGTGTTCTAAAAGGAAAAATCTGCCCAGTATTCTCACCTGACTCTGCGGAGTGCAGCATCAGCCAGCGGATAGCAACATTGCAGTCCCTCAGACAGTTGAGTAGTTTGGGAATGTTGTCCAGGATGATCTCCTCCCTGAGGAAACCTTCCTTCAGCAGCTGCTGCACCTGAGGCCTCAGGCTCTCTGTTCTAGCTGCATATCGCGTGGCCTAAACATACAGTGATGGTGGTGGTGTTGGTTGGGGGGGTATATGGTTAAAAGTATCTTTCATCTTGGACGATAACTAAATCATTCATTCGCTCCTACAAGTGGCCTTGGCTTTAGGAAGCATGGCAATGTCTGCAGATGACCCACTAAACAAGGATTATTCAGTTGCCACCCCCTGCTATGGCTGCAGTTTTTCATGACTATGAACTGCACATCTTTGTTAGTACCCGTACGTCAATTTGAGCTTGTGTACATTCACTATCTTTTACCAAACTTTTCAAGACAAGTTTACAAATGCCTTCTAACTGACTGATTAGATTAATAACCTTGTGTATCAGTTGAGATTCTGTACAGTCGCCTTGGATGACTTGCAAATTCTTTAGATGCAGTCATCTGTACCTGCATACAATAGGGTGCCACACTGAAAGACACATTGGCAATGCTGAGGTCTGTGTGACAATGAAGCCGGTACAGTTTTCTTTTAAGTACCTGCTCTTTGATGTTAGCAGAGTCAAGGGTGTAGTTGAGTGCAGTCTTGGCAGCTTTGTATGGTTCCCAGGCCTCCACCAGGTTCACTGTAATCCCCATGTAGATACTGATAACCTGCAGACAGACACACACAGGCACTTCAGTATATTCACAATAAAAAACTGAGATGAAGCGAGATAGAAAACTTAGTGAATGCCAAAACATATCACAGTGAATGCCAAAACATTTCATGAAGTTGTTTACATTCAGCTCTCATCTACTGCCATGACGCAATTGGTGCAGATTAAGCCTACAGGACGACCAGTGAACAATCTCACCATACAACAAATGTCTTACCCAGTTGTCAGGGAAGTACTTGTCCACTATCTCCCTCATCTTGGCCTGCTGGGTGTGCAGTATAGAGGGGCTGAAGTAGAGGCAGACATACAGCATGGCTGCCTGGTTAGCCAGCGCTGTGCTACGATGCTCTGGTAGAGGGTACGCAGACACCTGATGCACAGGAAGAGAAACGGGATTTTTAGTTCCAGCCCAGGACATTTGACACAATCTATGTCCACTCAAGTTGTAAAAGTCTCATAAAATTTAAACGAGGGAAAACTCAACTCTAATCAGTGGTTTATCAAAAGTTCAAAAAGATGTTCGACCAAATGTTTCTCACTTGGTTGTATATGTCGTCCGAGCGCAGCCTCCCATGAACCATGCTGATGAAGGGGGCACTGATGGGAACTCTCTGGAAGTAGCTCTCTGGGTAGTTGGCTGGCCGTTTGGCTCCAGGCTGACTGGAGTAGCCCGTACTGCGCAGGAGCTTGCAGATGTCATCCAGGTTGGAGTCGGCTGATGAACGGGCAGCACTGAAGAAAATGTGAAACAATAAAATAATGGGAGACAATTTAAAGACTGAGTCAAGTGAGGACAAAAGTTGCATGTTATCTCTTAGTATCACTGGTAAAGCATAACTTGATTATTAAATAATTTAGCCATAATGAATTAAAATGTTCAAATTGAGTTCAACTCAGCATGCTTCTGTTTGTATTATCTGCACACCTGGCATTGCTGTTAATGTAACTGACAAGCTGAGAGTTTCATATGTCATTCAAATATGAACCTGTTAGAGTTATGTTTCTATAGAAACTAATGTATTGATGTGAAATAATGTCTGGTACAATGTAAAAGCAGTGAAGAATAAAATAAGTGCATCCACATTTTTACTATATCACATTTCAAGCATATTTACATAAAGGGATGATATTGCAACTGAGAAGGAGAGGGATAAAAAGAGATTAGGTACACCACCTATAATGTACACTCTGTCTAATATTTTAAGGATGCACGTATGAGTCAAGTAACGTGACTCAATTTAGCTGTGAGCGAGCTCTCTGCCTAAGAAGTGCATTGAGCATATTGAGCGTGCGAGCCAGCGAGAGAATGTTGTGAATGTGTGTGGGTGCGTGAGTCACAAGCGCACCTGTATCTATAGTAGGAAACAAGCATCCTCTCTCTGACCTCCCCTTCAATCTTTTGGTCAATAACCAGCAACATGACTCCATAAAGGTAGAGAGCCTCGCACTGGGTGGTGGAAAAAACAGACACAATCAACTTCAGTGGTGTCTTTTTGGTTAGTTTTAATGTGTAACTGATGAAAATAAATCAATCAATCAGCAAATCAGTGACACAGCCAATTCATTCTGATACGAACTCATCACAAACAGATATTTAGAAGATGTTATGTTAGAATGCTCCTGTAATGTTACAACATTAAAACTGATATCCATTTCTGTTACTTACTAAAAGCTGTTTCCCATCCTCATTTAGAAGCACTGTCTCCAGAGTCTGCTGTATATAAACACCCTCATTTAGGTCATCCAAATATCTGAAGAGAGGAGAGAATAATATAATACCAACTTGTAATATAGTCTTCATCATGTTTTGTGGTTTAAAATGGCGATGAAGAGGAAGGGTGTGTGGGTATAGGACAGCTCAAAACATGTTATCCTTTTCTGAAGAACTTTTACTACTTAAATTTACTGAACTTATTGTGAACTGGAAAAAGAAAAAACTAAATAGCCCAGTCCTGTCTTACCTGTTAAGATCCACTATATATTTGTGGACACTCTCAAATGCCAGATAGAACCTCGACAGAATCTCAATGTTGTTCTCTCGAAACTCTTCATCCAGGTCTTGAAGCTCAGGCTTGGCTTCCAGCTTCCCCTCGTAATACTCCGGACCCTGGCGAAGAAGCAACATCTTACAACAAGTCCAATTGATACTCAATCTATACTTGTGTCCCAATTAAAAAAAAGGTACACACCACTCCTAATAAAGGGGACAGGATTGAAGAGCTGTTCCAATAAGAAGGCAGTTATTTTCAGAGCTAAACTGTTTTTGTCCTGAGCTCTAGGAAAAACCTACAGTAGCCCAGTTTCCCAAAGTCTACAAAATATATATGTAAATAGGTTTTAATGTAGCTTGTATGTTAAGCTTTGGCCCTAGGGTGAGACTATAACTAATTGCCCAAGGCCAAACATGTCTTAGAACAGCTGCCCTGATGAAATCCATACCTTAAAGTAGCTGAAATCACAAATAATGTCTCCGTATTTCTGCTGCTCGCTTTTGTCCTTGAGCCTGAAAACGGCAGGGATGAAGTCAGAGAGGCGCAAGAGCTCTGCAATGATGGCATTTCCTCTAGAAACTATCCTGAGGATGGCCTGGCCACACAGGTTGTTCTCCGCCAGGAAGTCCACCATAGCGGCTGGAGCAAGAGGAGGATGCACAAAACAGCCACCCCTTGACCTCTTTGCTTTTGACTGACTGCTTGAATACTCCAGCTGGAAGAAAAAAAAGAAAGAAAACAACAGGTAGTTCAACGACTTTTTGATGCAGTTTTTATTTTTGTCATCCGCCCTGCTGAAGTGTCCTTGAGCAAGACAATGAATGCCTGGCATCATCTAGACTGGTTCTGCTTATGACTCCTCCTGACAGAGGCAAATTAAAAGAGCATTCTCCCAAGTGGTTTAGGTAGCTTATTACATTAGTATTACCTAGCAAATGTATAGTACTATTATCAGAGTACTTTGCGGGAGAATGGAGGGTTTCTCACCGGAAATAAAGTGCGACAAGCATTTAAATTACTCTAATGCAGTGCAATAATTTTTGACAAATTCTAACGTTAGTCCTATAATGTCTGTGTTGGTAAAATTTCAGCACCCATAGGTTTCGAAATTCCCATGTTTCTTGAATACACATAAACACCCATTGCAAGCACTCATTTAGCTGTTAATAGACTGGTTGTTAAACGTTGAATGGAAGAATTTGAGGAGTGTGACGTTAGCTAGTTATTATTATGGGCATGCTAACCTTAGCATATAGTCTGCTAGCTACTTTGATTACCGTTCGCCTTGATGCTGCAGACAGCACATGAAAAGATGCAAACGAATCGGGGTAAACTAACTCGTTTACGTCTTGCTAATTTAATTTATATAGCCCGACATATTATTTTAATAGTCCTAGATTGTAGAAAGAAAAGAAACTTGCCTGTTTAGATCTTCTCTTCCCTGTTTACTTCCTCATGACCAACCACATGACTCCACTGGGTGTGTTTGATTCTGTTCCCTCAGCGCGCCGGAGGAGAGCGGTAACAAGTACGGCCCACTCATTGACTTCCACCACCAACATACACCAGCTATATTTTAGAAATCAGTGTTTTTATTTCCTTATTTTAAACGATCATATCCCAATAAACCGTTTGATGTGACTCGCAGTGATGCTACCTGCTAATGTTAATCAAATATATTTATATTAGTCTGAATCACTGTAAACTACATTCCACAAAGACAAAATCGGTCAGGTGCTGAGTTTAGTGGGTTAGTGGGTTCCATTTGTACTCGGAACTCGGATTTTGCGGCGCACTCAAGTCCTAAAACTCAGTTAGGGGTACATGTTTCTCTAGATGGCGACAGAGATCCACTATATCTTCAGTTTGACTATCTCACTGCTGCTCCACTACACTGAGGGTCTGTGAGTGCAGATTTCTGGCTCCACAGGGATGCAGTGATTTGCAGGCATGGAGTAGTGAGAATAAGCCTGACCTGAAATTAAACCAACCTACTGTGTAAAACCACAGCGATAAATCCACAGCTAAGATATGTAACCGCCTGTAGCCTTCAGCTGAAACATTTTCTTGGAGGCCTCTGAAGGGACTTTAACACTTTAACAGCAAACCATTAATTATTTAAAACATCTATACAATGAAAATCAATTTACCTGGAGAAATAATGGACCTTACTTGTAAATACTGGAGTCTACCACCCACTGTTTCTGTCAGTGACGACCAACATGTGGTCAACGTGGATGAATGAGCCTTTAGCCCTCATGTTTCCTTTAAATTCTGATTGAATTTGACTTTTATTGCCAATAAGTCTAACAGGCTGGCAGGCACTTCCTCTAAGCAGTGTGAGCCAGAGGTTAATAACAGTCAGATGGAGAGAGCTGTTTGTTTGACCTGCCACATATCTGTGTGACAGAGCGAGGTTTCATCTCAATCCTGAACCAGTTAATATCTCGATGTGCTGTAGCAGATTGTCTGTCCTCATCAGTCAATGTTCATAGGGTACGCTATCTTTTCATACACCACTGCTGCATTATTTTAATTGCATTTTATCTTTGATATACAAATGATTCTCTGCTTCAGGGTATTTTTTCTTTTTTACAGATTATCTTCATAACACATTTACTTTAGTCATTAGTAAAGAGTGGTGATTAACAAGGAACTGAGGGAGACAGAGGGTGTGCCATATGGCAAGGTGAGCTGCGATTACTGTAACGTCCTGAATAACGTGCTTCGTATCTCGCCAGGCCGCTGGAGCACCATTACTTCAATTCATTTTATGGAGGGGACAAGGGAGAAAGACAGACAGGTGCAAGTTGGATTCATAGCTCGCCTCCTCATTGACCCGGCTGTCCACAAACTACACACTGTGTCCCTGCGGCCGCTGGATTTATTACCCGTTTACCATCACACCAAGGTCACATTCTCAGCGGCACCTGGGTCAGCTATATGGGTTTCCTGGGAAGCATCATGAAAGGTTTGCACTAATAAGGTCTCTTACTACACAACTTCTTTATTAACTTTCCGGTGCCCTAAGGATTTTCTCTTCTTGTTATCGTGATTGCTCCTTGAAAAATCTCATTTGAGAATTGTTTTTATTGCAAAATACTAGATTGTTTATGATGAATAAAATCCTATGCAGGTAAAGGGCACCATATATACACAGTAATCCATAGGGAAGTATTCCAAACACATATATTCATTTAACCGTTGACTGAACAGTGACCAATTGACCCTCTGACCATTAAGAACACTGACACTGATCTCAGTTCTCACTCCCTGAGTAGCCTGGCAGCCATTGACTGTTGGGGTTAGGTAATTATCATTCGTCAGTGAAACGCTTGAGTTGGCTGAAAAATTGAAGATTGCCTCTTACCAGTGAGCTACTCTGTGTGCTAACAAACTCCCCAAATTAAGGACTTTAGATAACATTTTCATGAAAGACTGACTCTGAGTTTTAATAACTGGAGGTAATTATGAGTAGTCAGCAGCCATAAGTGGATGATATTAAAGTCCTGTGTGTGCATGTATGCTAAAGATTATGTGAATGCACAAATACAAGGGCGTGTGTGTGTGTGTGTGTGTGTGTGTGTGTGTGTGTGTGCGTGTGTGTGCGTGTGTGTGTGTGCGTGTGTGCCTAGGTGCATTAGCAAATGCACGCCTGTGTACATGTGTTCCCTTAGGCCCTGCGTGCCCTTTATTAGCAGCAAGTTGACTCTATTCAGCTTGGCTAGTGATTAAACCTTTTCATGACGGGAACTTTCACACCGCTGTGAACTGTGTGAGGTGATTAAAGGCTGCTCAATTTGTAGTCCAGTCCCACTGCGATTCTTCCTCATTGATCTTTTTCAGGCCCTTGAAGGGAGAGCTGCACGCAGCAGGCTCCTCTCATTGGAATAAGACAGGCTACATACTCCATCCATGCCCTACTCTTTCTGTCTCACTGCTCTCATTTCAGGAAATATTTCACAGACATGTATCAAATCTAATTACTGCTCAAATTAGCTGCCATGTATGGCTGGTATTTATTAACACTTATGTGATTAACTGTGTTGTGTTTCTTTTGATATTGTTATATGAATTGAATTAAGCTCCTTTTATGTTGAAGAGTATGTATGATTGCATATCAAGCAACATTCTATAAATTACATGTGCTCAGAGTGCTGACCTTTATAATGTATGATACATAACTCAAGAGGAACAAATGTTGCAGACAGAGATTAGAGCCTAAAACCATGCTAAATGCTAACACCAACATGCTGACAATGACAATGCAAGTTTACCATGTTCATGGTTACCAATTTAGGTTAGCGTGTTAGCATGCTAACACTTGCTGATTGGAAAGAGGCTGATAATGTCATTAGTTTTGCAGGTATCATTTGGTTAAAACTTTACTGAGACAAACATAAATGTCTGTACCACATTTAATGGCAAATGACAGTTGCTTAGACATTTCATTCAAAACCACAAATGTCAACCTCGTGGAAAAGTTACCGAAGTAATTTAGATTCATCCTCTGGAGAACGTGAATGTCTGTACAAAATGTATTTGCAATCCATCCAATTGTTGATATTTCAGTCTGGATTAAAGAGGTGGACTGACCGACCGCTATCATGGCTAAAACACTTTTCGACTGGAACCGTGGAAAGTTCACCGATCATTTTGTTTTTCACTACTACTTCTGTTCTATACATATGACACCTATATGTCTGTCCATCCTGGAGGAGGGATTAATCCTTCCTCTGCTTTTCTTCTTGAGGTTTGTCCCTTTTCCCTATCCGAAGGGTCTGAGGGTGGAGGTTATATTGTTTCGTTTTTTAAGACCTCTAAGATAAAATTGTAATTTTGGCCCAAATAAATTAGACTGACTTTACTTGACACCGTAAAAGAACGTTCAATTTCCCAACAGAGTACAAAGCTAAAACGCAAATACAACACTTTCACACACTGCAGAGAGACAAGAAAGGAGAAGGGTTATTACATCACCAATGCTCGATGCCGATACACTTCCCACAAGGAGATTTGAGTCTAACAAGTGGTTTCAGGACAAATAGCAAAGACTGATTGTGGTTTATTGCAAGTCATTACTGCTGTCATACTTATTAGCATACAAATGGTTTCTAGGCCTATGGAGACCTAAAAGTTATTGCATGTGTAATTGAACCTGATCTCTGCTTTGTGATTGAGATGTTCCAACACACACAAGTTGCCGTGCACGATTGCGCTTAGACAGACACATACACACACACACACACACACACACACACACACACACACACACACACACCGCCAGCTGGTTGTATTTTTCTCTGTTCTTCTTATTTAGTCACAATCCTTTTTTTCTAAGTACACGGAAAGTAGAAGAGGAAGAAAAATAGGAATTGATCAAGACAATACACAAATCTCTTGTATACTGTTTCTAACACAGTTTTGATTATGAATAACACATAAATGATGAAACCTGTAATTTTTCTCTACATTAAACAACATCATAGATGTATATATCTCTGTCCCTCTTGAATGTGGTCCTGAAATCAACTACTTCACAGATGACTATAGAGTAATGTGAATGCAAATGATCATATGTTAACACTACTGGATGCAAATGAAAAAGGAAAATAACAAATATTCTGTATCACTTTCTGCCCAATGATGTCTTTGTATTCTTTTCATTACCAAGAATGATTTAACAGGGTTATAATAGTGTGGGGGAGCCACTCAAATGTATGTCTATTTATGACTGTAGGACATCACATTAACTATTGCTAGCAAGAGTAGCAGACTTTCAAAATCTAATTTAGTCAACCTCTTATTGTGACCCTTATTAGCATTTTTGCAGATATGTTATAATGACCCTGAAGAAGGCTGTCAGTGCCTCTACGCGTGGGTTGCTTCTCCCAATGTCTTTTAAATATTCTATCATGAAATAGCCAGTAAAATAAAGGCTTTTTTTCTCTCTGTTATAATGAGATTCAAAGTGAGGCACTAAGATCTTCAGATGATCCATGAGATGCTTTTTCTAGATATTTTCTTGGTATGGCAATGTCAATGTGACTATAATATCTCAACAACTATTGGATGGATTGCCATCCAATAGTACAGACATTCATGGTCCCCAGAGGAAGAATCCTACATATTTTATTGACTCCCTTCATGTGACTACACCAGTCAGTCAAATTTGTAATTTCCCTAATAATTTTTGACCAAATATCTTCAAAATAATGTCATTTACATCATCAGCTATACTTTTGTCTTTAGTGCTAATATTAGCATGCTAACACACTAAACTAAGATTGTAAACACAGTAAAGAGTATACCTGCCAAACACCAGCATGTTAGCATTGTCCTTGTGAGCATATTGATATGCTGGCATTAGCAATTAGCTAAAAGCTGTTAGCATAGCTTTAGAATATTGTTTATAAGAGGCAAAGGATTTAGCTTACTGGTTAAGTAAGCTAAATGTGATTTAGGACCATATATATGATCTCAGTGAATGAGTGATATTCAATCTTGGAGTGTAGCCTACATTTGGTGTAGATGAATTTGCAACCATCCCGTTTTGACCTCAACGCCTTATTGAATTACTAAATTCTACTATGTAATATTTTCCCCTCTGATCCCTGAAATGACCAATAATCACAATTATAATCTACATCAAGTTCACCTCATAGGGTGAGAATTTATTAATTTAGAACAACTCTATTGACATTGATGACTGGCAGCAATCATTACTCTTTCTTTGACTTCATTTACATATTTTTTTAACAGGGACAATGCTCATTAATCAACAGCAAAGCAACTGTAAATGAGCCAGATCTCAGAGCCTTTCTTTGAAATCAGTAAAAGGCATATTTTAATGAATTGTTGTGGGAAATACACTTGTTGAGGGTCTGATGATAAGATCATGTCACTCTATCTGTCCGTTAAATGTGAAGTGACAGCCAGAAGCTGGTTAGTTTAGCACAACAACTGAAAAAAAGGGGGAAAGAACAGGCTCTGTCCAAAGTGTTAAAACAACAAGTTATGGGGGCTTGTGGGCTGAACAAAGCTAATCGGCTGCTGCAGCTTTATGCTTAATGCACAAACATGAGAGTGGTATAGATTTTATAATCTGACTTTCAGCAAGAACGTTAATAAGTGCATTTTCTCTCAAATTTCGAACTATTCCTTAAATAAAAACAATTTTGGGAGACTACTGGACTGTGACTTGAGAAAATATTCATTTCCATGACTTGTTCCCACTTGAAGAAAGTTACCAGATTTACAGTATATCAAGCCCGTTAATATAATACATGCATGGTAGCCCTCCACTTAAATCCTTGAGGGTGATCCTACTGGCCCTCTTCGCATTGGGACACTGACACTTCCATTTGTCACATGAACCATTCATTTCACTGTGAGTCCTGATACACTTAAAATGGGATTTGTGCATTTCAGCGTCAATACAGATGGATGAGGCTCCGTCAGGAGGGAACATTAAATTACCACATCCAAGGCTGTTCTCTACATGAAAGAGCCACACAAATTCACACATACACAAATGATTGTGTGCCTGCATGTGTCTATTTATGCATATGTCTGCACGGCCCTTTTACATACCACACATTCATATTTTTATCTGAATATGTGAGTGGAATTTTTAACAACAAATTTGCAATGCATTGCAGTCATATACAAAAATGAATGACCTCAAAATCTACTCGGAAGGAAATCATAAATCTCCATTTGGCTGTTTAGTTGCTTGGCTGGCTGACACACTGGCTATCTGGGAAAACTATGCTGACCTGGGTGCATCCAAATTAGATATTGGCATGGTTGCGTGTATTACACAGTGGGAGTGCTGCTCTGGCTCAGTCACCCTGCTGCTCTAAATCTGGCCAGTGCTCAGCTCAGCAAACACAATGCAACAGCAGGGAGACAGCATCTACACAGTCTTATTAAGCTGCAGATAATAGTAATACAAAATCAGAACCCCACAGATGTTTTTTAAATGTTTTTTTCCCCCTTCAATCCAATTGTCTACATTTTTGTTGATTCGTCCTTACACTGTCATCACGTTGGTTTTGAAGTGAGGCATCCAAATAAGCCTACTGGAAGTGCAGAAATAAATTCCAGACTGTAAAGTGAGGGACTGTCACAATTACACATGGATAGACCACTTTAAAGAGCTTTGATTAAAATCCAGTGACATATAAACAAAGCACATCTGATCATTCTAGTGGCAAAAGCTGAGGAACATCTATCTATTCACATCAGTCACCAGCGGCACCCCCCTCGTAAATTAGTTAAAGGGATGAAAGAGAGAAGAGATGGAAAGAATGCCAGAAAGCAGCAGAGGGGATGATACAGAGTGAGAGAGGGAAAAGGGGGAGTGGGGTGAGTGAGACCGAAAGAGGATAGACAAAGAGAAAGGGAGGAGGTAAAGAATGAGGAGTAGGCCATCATATCCCTCCCTGTCTTTGATCAGTGGTCCATGGGGAACTGAGGCAGTGCAGATAGCTGGTCCACAGCTCCTGAGGAACGCAGCTTCACATTCCTCCTTGCTCTTTCCCCGCGTCTGCAAAATCACTTGTAGTCTTTCAGACCACAGCAGCTGTGAAAACACATCATGGCTTACTACATGCCAGAAAAGACCTGGCTAATACAGTGTAGTGCCATTGTCCAGCTGGTTTTCATTCACTGGTGCAATTCCTCTAAGTGCAAACTATTCTCACCTAATGTTTTCTATCATTGTATTTCTATTTAGGCTGAAAATTATGAATTTCTCTTCTTGCGTAACCCTCCCAACAGAAGGGTCAGAGTTCATGTTCAGCTAAAGAGCAGCACTGGTATGACTCAGGGATCCAGTTTTTTGCTCAAGGGCACTTCAGCAGGACAAACATGCTGATGAAGAACCAGGAAAGCATCAGAAGGTCTCAGAATCCAACACCCACATATTGTAGATATCCTGTTTTTTTTTCAACATACATAGCCAATCGCTCAGCTGAAGAATCACTTCTTAATACAGGGAAACCTAAATATCTTTCACTCAGTCCACCAGTCATCTGCCTGGATAGTTTATGCTGACTGTACAGTAAAGGGTTGTGCTGCTTATAGTCATCTGCCTTAGAAGTTAAACAAACCAAACAATAAACAACAAGCACTGGAATACAGTAGTATGATGAGCTAGACACAACTGTTTGTATGTCCTGCATCATTATGCACAACACTTTTGTCACCCTTACTCCAGTTATGTTAAAAAAAGAGAGAAGTGCAAATAGGAGTGATATAGCTGTTTGGATTTAGGTTAAAGTCATACCTAAAAATGTTTTACTATACACACCTACCTTATATGAAAAAGAACCAGTAGGCCTATACTATTCCTTAGAAGTGAGTTTTTAGGGCACTTCCTGCAGTTACCCATAGTTAACCTCAAAAGCAACGTAAACATATGCGCGTTATAGTAGAGCAATTCAATTTACACTGATTTTATTTTGGATGACAAATATTGTTATTTATGTCAGAGTTCATTCTTGACAATATGCATGAGAAGTCTTTCAATTGCAAAAAAAGGAAATTTGGGCTATAACTGTGCAAACTCCATCTGCTCACGAAGATTGTGTGATATGATCTAAAGCTCCAAAACAGCTATTAACTGGACATTGAGGTGAGATTATGTAGCCTATGTATTTTACTGTAATGTAGTAGTTATTGTATAGGCCTACATTAAAAGTCGACTTCTGATGGCTCCCCACTTAACTATCACGGACTGCCAAGAAATCTGCATCTAGACATACTTTTCAATTTTCTCATTAAACCACAAGCAAACCAACCACAAATATCAGATCATAATTCCCTGTCGTAAATCAGTCATTCCCTGTTCGGTTCTCTGGATGTGAATGGGTGCACTGGAAGCCCCGCCCGCCTCGGATGTGACGCGGACCAATGGCAACGCACCGTGCCCCGTAGAAGAACGTCACATCATCAGCCGTCGTTCTGGTGGGACTGCCACTGCCGTCTCTGCCCGCTTTGCTTGCAGTCTCCACAACACCTCTTGTTTTTGTGTGTGAGCCACCACTTAAACACTTTACACGACTGGAGACATTTACGGATAAATTATCCTGTCTGCTTTGTGGAAGGAGCTAAGGACAAGTTGTGGATAAATGAAGATACATTGTTTTTAGAGGAAGAAGACCGACTTGCCCGTCTTTACTTCCAACCACCGTTAAAGCTACTTTGATGTAACCGCTTAGCTTACAAGCTAACTGGGAATGTTTTCAGAAACTAGCCAGTCTGTTAGCCTGCTAGCTAGCTAAATCGGATGGAGAAATTCTCTGTATAGATTTAGCAAACAGTTATACTAATACTTTATCTTTCGGTACATTAGCTAGCTAACTGAACAACTATGGCAACGTTTCAAACTGGGTATGTTGAATGTTTAGGGATTCAGTGCCCGCTTGGTTGCTAAAATCAGTAGGGAGTAGGGACAATAGTTATTAACTGTTCAGGCAACAAGTCTGGCACACACTGCTGCTTTAACGTTACTCAAGTTTGTACTCATTGTGCAATGTTGTTATTAGTTACCGTTTGGTTCTAGTTAGTTAAACATGAGCACTCTGTGGTGGAAAAAGAGCGTAACGTATAGGTAATGTTATTCAAAGAAAAGTAGGGTGCCACTTTAATGTGAGATCCTCATTTTTAAGTGGATCGGGTCACTCTGTTGTATAGGAGAAACTGATGTCAGTTAGTCGATAAAACTATTGACGAGGAGGCGAGGTGGATGCACATTATAAATCGCCCACATGCTTTGGATCAGTTCCCGGACTTGTGAAAGGCATCTGAAGCAGAAGGTGGGAGACGTGAGCGCACAACCCTTGCAGCCCGTGGGAAGATGGCGGAGCGTTCCCGCAGGAGGTGGTGAAACCAAAACTTCTGGACTTCTTGGATTTATCGCCAGTTATCTTATCCCAGATCGTAGGACACATGCAGGCCAAAAAACGGTACTTAACTCTGTTCTCCGCCGGTGCTTGTCTCATTCTGTTGTTTTGTTTTGGAGGGATACAAGTCCCGCTATCCAGAAAGGGTCCCAGCCGGCGTGATGACCGCAGTCTCACCGGCTATCATCCCGGGGCGCGGTGGCGTCGCTTCTCGGCGTCCCTGCAGCCTTTCAGCCCCTGGGAGCATGACCAGAGCGATAGTCACAATGAACACATATCTCCCAGACAGAAGAGAGACGCTATCTCAGGCGTTTACACTGGAAAACGCTGCAGAATGGAGTCCTGCTTTGATTTCTCCCTGTGTCAGAGGAATGGATTTAAAGTTTACGTCTACCCCCAGCAGAAAGGGGAGAAGATGTCAGAGAGTTATCAGAACATATTATCCTCTATTGAAGGATCCATGTTATATACACCTGACCCAGGACAGGCATGCCTGTTTGTCCTGAGTTTGGACACACTGGACCGGGACCAGCTTTCACCCCAGTATGTACACAATTTGAAAGCAAAGGTCCAGAGCCTTCATTTGTGGAATGGGGGCAAAAACCACATCATATTCAACTTGTACTCCGGCACCTGGCCAGACTACACAGAAGACCTTGGCTTTGACATCGGCCTCGCCATGTTGGCCAAGGCCAGCATCAGCACCGAGAACTTTAGGCCCAACTTTGACGTTTCTATCCCTCTTTTCTCTAAAGACCACCCTAGGACAGGAGGGGAAAGGGGCTACCTGAAACATAACACCATTCCCCCTTATAGGAAGTACATGCTTGTTTTTAAGGGGAAGAGGTACCTCACAGGAATAGGTTCAGACACTAGGAATGCTTTATATCATGTTCATAACTCCGAGGATGTGGTCCTCCTCACCACCTGTAAGCATGGGAAGGACTGGCAGAAGCACAAAGATGCACGCTGTGATAAAGACAATGCAGAGTATGACAAGTAAGTACTATCCAGTTGTTAACTTTACAGCAAGAATGTCTCTATCCTTTTTTTAATTTACACCATATTTTTTCTGTATGGGTTTTTTTTTTTTTCCTCCCACTCTGTCTTGTCTTTTTATCTTGTCCTAATGTTTTGTCAGTATTTTACATGATGTTTTACTGCTTCAGCTCACACTCTAAGCCACTCTACCCATCCTTGATAATGACAAGGTAAGTGTTTAGTGTCATGAACGTTTTGACCGAACATTTGTTTCCTCCTTGGGTTGAGCCTTCGATTTTCAAGATGGGCTCTGTAACCATCGGATACTATAGTCAACTCTAGACATGGGCCGGTTACTGGTATCAAGGTATACCGCGGTTTCAAAACCACTAAAATGTTCCATTATATTGTTCCTGTGGTATGAGCTATTTTTTATGAGTCGTCAGAGACAAGAAGTGCAGTTTGGAAATCCATGCCTCTGCCAAAGTTTTTTTTTTACCCATATTTTTGAAAATAATACATTTTAAATGCCTAGTCAACTCACACAGTGGTATATAAAAATTGGCATGGCTCTGATCAGAGCCATGTTCCTACAGCACCCGTTCATTACACTGGTAAATATTTTCCATTTTTGGATGATATAGTGTTGCCATGCTGTTATTGAATTGTTTACTTTCCTGTTGTTGTTGTTGTTGTCGTTTAGGGCTGTATTACTCATTAAACTTCCCAGATATGAGGCAGTACACGTATTTATAAATGCAACTTGGTCGGAGGGCAGTCTAGGCCCCGCTTTTCCCTGATTTAATTCTTCATTTTGCACATCTAATTAACTCAACAGCAATAGAAACGCTTTAGTGGACAACATTGATTTGTTGCTTTTAATAGTCCTCATATCGTATGACTTTATTTACTAAATTACTCATCACGAGGCACAGATAAGTAGATTTGCTCTAATTTCAGGCACAAGAGCCACTGTATTTAGATAATTCAATTGATATCCCCATCTGTCTAAACCTGTCTAACCAGCCTGTCTAAACAGCCTGCTATTGTGGATACATCTGCTCTCTTGCTCTCAACATTTCCACCTTATTGCCCTTTCAGTGTATTATGAGTCCTGATCCTCCCTAATGAAATTGTCAATACAAAAATGCACACACTGAGCTAGGGTTGGTTTTTTGTTTTTGTTTTTTTGTAGTTTACGTGCAAAAATATTCATGTAAGATGTTTATGTTGTGTTTAAACCACCTACAGCTAGATAGCTATGCTGAGACGCACCACTAGTGTCCTTGCCTAACAGTGCCTGACTTTTTGCACAATCCCAACTGGCAGTTTGATATTCTGTGTACTGAACTGTTTACCTAAAGTAAACTTCTGTGACTTGTATGCACATCATGTCTTTTTTTTTTTTTTTAAATATAAGTTTTTCTAAAATTATACTTTAAAACAATCCCAATATATCGCCTTACGCACAGTATCAAAATATATTGCCATATATTGGATCGTGACCCATGTATCGTGATACGTATCATATCGCCAGATTCTTGCCAATACACAGCCCTACACTGAGCTAACAGTTATCATGATGCACACATATATTTTTTTAAAAGCAAGTAAATGGGGGAATTTGCTACAACTCTAATAAGCTGAAAAGTTATAAAGTCCTCAGTAATATAGTCCCTGTAACTAGTCCCCATTCCTGCAGAAGGCAATATAGCACAGGCTCCATCGCCTCAAAAAGTTGCTCTGTGATCATCACCTAGTCCTACAGTTAAGCCATACTGTTTTCTGTGCCCAAATCTGATGAGCAAACTGGCGTCTGTCTCCTTACTTTGGCCAGTGGGATTCATTTTGTGTCCCCCCAGACTGTGCTGTGTTGTTACTGGTGACTCTATGGCGCTGGGTGTTTGACTGTGGCTCTTTGGAGTGGATTAGTGGGGACAAAGCGCTGGTGCCAGTAAGGGGAAGCCATTCTGGCCCCTGTTTGCTCAGTCATTTCCCAGACAAACCCAACTGCATCAGCCAGGAATGCCCTGGCCCCATCTCGTGTCCTGCGTGACCCCTCCGTTGTTTGGGGCCTGTTGTGATTGACCTCCATGTAAACTCTTTACTGTATTATTGTCAGTTGTTCAGTTTGGGAAAAAGATGAGTTCAATGTATGTTAAGGGGTCTGCTATAAAAACCTGGCTGCAACATGGATTACAGTGCGAATAAGGTGTTTTCTTTCTGTTGCCAAATCATAACTTAACAACATAAATCATAACTGCTTCGGATGTGTTTTCATATGATGTCTAATGTGTTTGCTTAGCATTGATCCTCAGAGGATTCTCGTCTTCGTGTCAGCCTGTGTAGGTAGGTATCAGCTTATGTTGTTCATTCATTGGCTCAGCAGAATAACATTCTCCATATCACTCTTAAGACATGAGCTCTCTGCTCTCTCTCTCTGCCAGCTCTCTGCTTGCTGCCAAGCGCTGCCAGGGAGCAATTTCACACAGTGAGACGGGTGGCATCAGAGCCATAACCCAAAGGAAAAATGAATCCTCCTGTCATTAAGTAGCATTGGGGGAGAAACAGGCTTTGGGTATCTCTCTAGCCCTTGTCGGCTTAGCTTCATTGCATGGCTACACTAAAGTATGTTAAGGGGTTCTCAGTCAGTATCGGTATCCTCAGTAAGCCACATCCCTCAGTAAGCCACATCCCTATCAGCCAACAGGCTTTGGCTTGATCCCCAGTCCACTGCAGAATTCCTCTTGAATTAAATACAATTGATTTACCTTCTCATTGTGCTGGTATCCCTCTGTATAAAGGTCTAAGTCTGTATATGTCACTTAAACTTATATGGTTACAAAAAGTTATTGCACTTAAAGAGAGATTTTGGTGATTTAAATCCAGCTCTGTGTCATGGCAGTGTAGGCACTGTGTGCAGATGAACGGTGTGTGGCTACACTGAAGTGTAAAGTGTTGATAGTGGGCACTTCTGATCTGTTGCATCTAATCACCACATGCCTTGGTCTAGGGCAATGACTCTTGCATGTCTGTCTTTGGACTTTCCACCATTAAAATAGGTTAGCAGAGTGTGGCAGTGTCACTTAAATGGCCCATTTGTGTTTCCATTGTGTACCCCACGCCATTTGTGTTTTGTCTGATCACCAGAAGGTTACGTGATTGTGGCGTCAGGGTTGCGTTTCTCCAAAAAATGATTCCGTTTTTAACTTTTCACCACAGGCTGCTGCGTTTTTCCCTGGCATCTCCACCGCCTCAGCCTAAACACACCACCCACATTAAAATTAATGGAAGGGCTGACGTTTTTGCCACAACGCCTGATTTGGTGTGTTTGATTATTTTTTGGGTAGTGTACATAAAAGAGGCAACATGAAAAGTTCATCTCTGAACCAGATACTTTTTTTTTTATGAGAGGTTTGTTTGGACTGGATCTGGTAAAAATATCTTGCAGTGTACAGTGATTTTACAGAACACAGTTTGAGGCTATTGGGACTCATCTATTGCTGTTTACCTTTTTTAATGTGTGTATGCAATAATAGCCCACTCTCACATTTTACCTCCACTGGACTTTGGTGTGATACCTGTTGCTGTCATACCTGTTTTATCCCTATCATTATGTTTTTCTATTGTATAGGATAGTATAAGGATACTCCAGAAGTGGTGGGTCCCATAACATCAAGTTTAATCAGTCTAGATAATCCACTACAAGGTGTATGACACTGTGGGATGGTTGCATCTGTGCATATTTTGGGCAGTCTTCTTTTTTAAAATAACAATTTTCCCGATTCTCTTTCTGTATTAGGCTTTATTAATTAATTTATTTCTTTGCCCTAGTCACCAACAGAGTGGACCATGAACATCCTATCATTACAATTTAAAAATTTTTAAGTCCTTTTTGGAGTGCAAGTTGGGTGTTATTTTTATTTATGTTTTTTTTTGGGGGGGGGGGCAAATGGTTAACATGTCTGACAGGACTGATTCATCAGTCTCCAAAAGCAGAATTATTTTCACTTGGTAATCCTACCCAGACCTGCGCTATATCCCTGGCCTGGCACCCAGCTGTACAGAGCTATCCAAGGGGGTGGGACTTTGATGGGCCAAAGATATGGGTGGAACAGTAGTTAAGGAAACCAGTTGCCAAGGAGATCAATATTTGTTTTTTGTGTCAACTTTCTTCCAAATAAAAAGTGTCTCTGACTTGTACTTTTAACACACTAGTTAAAGTAGGCTGGTTGTAGCATGCTGCAAATAGGGAAGATATGAAATGGTCTGAGCTCTTATAAATATCTCCTTGATTAAGCAGCTGTTTGTTGGACAGATTTAGACTGGTTAAGACATTAGCGAATTTGTAAATGTGTTAAATATTTTAATAACGCTATAGATGTACTACATTTATGCTTATTCCATACAGTATTATCTCACTTACATAAAGCAGAGATCAACATTTTAAACTCAGATTTTGCTGAGATTTTGCTCAAATGCAAATATACTGTGGGTAGTACTGAGCTCTCTATGCAGGTTGTTGTGTATAATTGTGAGTATGTTGCACTGTCCCGTTACACAGCCCTATGGGTCAGACAGTACAGTCTGTGGTCTAACTGGGTGGAAGTAATAGTTTCTGTGCCTGGCTGTGGGCCTTTGTGCAACAAATCCCTCTTATCCTCTCCCACTGACAACAAGGAAGTTGTGAAAGGCTGAATGCAGCCTCTCACCATAATTACCATGTAATAGCCATGTCATTTTTGTGTAATAGTTTAGACTTTATTCTCCAGATGTTGGTTTGAGTTTATATGGGTTTTGATGCACTGTGTAATCTATACATGTGTTTGAAGGAAGAACATCAGTTAATTATTCATCTGGACAGTGCATTGCACGATACACTGTCTATTGTATTGTTTTGGTTGCAATTTCAGTATATTTTCAGCTAGTGCATAATAATTATAAACCAAATCAGCTTAGTTAACATACTAACTTTTGTTATTTGTGTCTGCTTGTGGCCCATTTAGTTTCTTGTTCTTTCTCTCTGGTTTTGGCACTTCACCATACCTGTACATTAGATATGATATGAGTCAAGGGTTGTATTATTGCGTTATTAGTCTGGATGAATGGAAGTAAATTTACAGTATAATTGCCTGACATTAGCCACGTGAGCCATGTCCCTCTGCTTCCGCTTTGTGTGTTGCCATTCTCAAAATCCCTTAGCTTCAGGGAAACGACAACAAACTCTGAGCTAGCAAGCTTCACGCTGAAAATTACAAGTTTGAAAGAAAACTTGGATTGTGCAATTGTGGGTTGCAATTGTTCCACCGAAACAAGGTCCTTCCCGAGACTATTTTGCAGAGCCGCCGTCGCTGCATCCGGAGCTTACCCAGATTTCCCACTGGCTGCGTTCCGGCTGCGCCGCGGTTTTGTTCTGTCCTCCGCCAGGCGCCATACCACACCGGGGGCAGAGCGTCTTGCCTGACCGACTCGCAGATTTGATTGTCTCTACAAAGTACTTGAAAAAACGTGTGTCACGTGTTTATTAAGCTAGTATCTACCTTCCACTCCAAGCACTCCTGCAGTTAAACTCCATGCCTTCTCTTTTCTGACGATGTCGTTTTAAAAGGATCTGTGGTGTCGAACTATGTTTTTCACCTCCAAGATGAATCTCTCGTCATCCATGGTGTTGTAGAGGAGATGATCAAATATTGGGGGGTGTCTTTTGGTAACTTGACTGGATTCTCTGCTGTTTCACTTCCCGCCCGGCCGGCAGTTCAAACGCCCTGCGGCTGGCCTGGCGCAGAGAGCTGCTTCACGCACGCTTCTGGGACGTGGCGTGACGCGGGTGGTGGAAAATAGGGCTTAGCGCCGCCCAAGACTATTGTGATTTGTTTAAAGAAATGCAAACAACCCAGAGCGTTTTTTTCCCCCTCTTATCGTAGAATGAATGGGTGGTGTAGCGAGACTCCTCGTATTTACACATCCTACTTGAAATATCTGGATTGATAGGGCATGTTGTAAGAGGATTACAAATGTCATGTTATATTCCACTTATTTGTGTGTTGTAAGTAAACTACAGCAGGTCTCCATTTTGCTTGTTTGCCTGTTAAGTCCCTGTTGTTTCCAGCCAGTGGGTAGAGTCAACGTTTTACTTCCCTCTTCACCACACTCTGTCCTTCAGACATCTGCACTCAGCCACTGTGTACAAGCCTGTAATACAGCCAAAGGAAAGAAGAAAAGATGCAGCAGGAGGCAGGTCAGATGCAATTTTAACCTCAAACTGAAAGCCCTCTCACAGCTTGTTTCCAATTAAGAGGCCCTGCCAAGCGAGAGAGTACAAGATGGATTGGAGTGAGAGAAGAGGGGAGGGGGAGAGACAGAAGAGTGGGAGACAAACAGAGAGTGAGTTACAGGGAAAAAATAAGAACACAGAGAGAGTAGTGAGAGTCTGAGAAAGTGAAAGACACAGGGGAAAAAGTAAGAGAGAAGCAGGAAAGAGGAAAAACCCATGCCAGCCATCCAGCAGTGAGAGGTGAGTGCAATAGCTGGCTGGATGCTGACGTTGGTCTGCTAGGTGTATTTATAGACTTGCAGGGTTTTAATCCTCAGTATTGGCCAAAGCCCCTGGCAGAGGGCTGCTAGCCAACTTGATGCAGGCTTTACAGAGCTTGGGGAAAAGGATAATCGTTGGGGGAGGATCGCCGATCTGAGTTCCTGCACATTAACTTTAAATGCCTTTTTACTGTTTATTTTGTAGCCTAACTTGTTTTCTGAGTAACTGAATATTTTCTATACTGTGCATGAATTCAGATACTTCCATTAGGGCACTTACATGTAGTACACTGTGTACACTATATACTTACTTGCGTAGTGCCTACATTTCGACAGGGTAGTGTTGTCTCATATCACACACGGCTGTTATCCACTTGAAATGATGATTGCAACATTTGACCGCTTCTTCTTTTAATTGGGAATTGCAACTGGGTGGAGCATTACCGCCACCTATTGTTGCCCGCCCAATTATATGCCGATTTGGAAAGAAAATAGTATACTCGCAGTTTCAATTGCAACCACTTCAGCTTATTCGCTCGCCATTTTAACAAGTTGACCGTTTGACTGTTATGAGTGCACCATCTGGGTACTCATATTGCCAGCGTTTTGCCATACTTCTCAGTTTAAATGCACTATGCGCTCAAAATAGCAAGTGTAAGTACGTGGATCTTGACACGGCACTAGTTTGCCATACATTTTTGGTTTTGATTGCTTCTAGATAAAAGTTGCACTTGAATATAGTGCAAATGCTAAAGCTGACAGCCAGATGTCCACCTACATGCATGTGCGTTCTGTGCATGTATGAGAGAATGATGGGTGAAGTTTGTGTTCCAAAAATGTCACAAAAGTAAAAACGTCAAACCAGCCCAGCATTTTGTGGCCACAAATCTTTTTTTTTATACGGACTTGTTCTATGTTCAGACTACTATTTTATCGGATATGTCTGACAAAAAGTTACAAATGGCACTGTTTGACAAAGGTTTGTGTTGCTTTGGAGTTTTTAGCCCATTGTCATTTGCTTGGTAAAGAAAACGAGGTGGTGTGGAAAAACATCTAATCACACTAAAAGGGTGAAATGCCTGATTCAGTAAATGCTGAAAAACTAGTGAGAAAGCTCCTTCACTGACTGCCTCTGCTACTAATTTGTTTTGCTCACTGTACACATTGCAACAACTGCAGGCCATGTGATGATAGCCCTGTGGTGCCCAGCGGGCAACAGTTGTGCCATGGCCCTTTATCTGCCCCCCTGGCTAGATTGGAAAAATAGTCTTGCGGGAGATTTTGTGAATCACTGAGTGATGGTTGGGATATTCAGTTTTTGTGTTATTTCCATCTGCTTGGTTTACAATATATCGTCCTTTTTAGAGCGGCTAGTAGACCAATGAGCTTCTGTGAAATAAAGGTACCAGAGGTGATGCAGTATTCCCATTGTGATAGTGTGTTTTCTCTGGACTGAAATTGAGGTGTCATTTGAAAAAAATGGTAGATAAATAGTCTTATGTTGGTGATTTCTGTGTTAAAATGTTCAAATTGTTAGCATACCATGTTCATTTTGTTTCTATTATGCAGTGGGTTTGGCTTACATCATTGCAAAAATGTGATGCAGTAGTTCTGTGATTTGAGTTTATGAAAAGATACTTTTTTCTGGAAGGCTCCTCCAGTTGCCATCCTTTATAACTCAGCCCTGCCAGTAAACCATCGGCAGTTGGCCCTGAATGATACAGCAGGCCGTGAAGGAGGCTGGTAAACCACAAAACCACTCCGCACAAATTATATGTTTGCGCAGTTATCGACGCAGGCCTCTAAATAACGCTTACATGACCACACAATAATTTTGGAATGGTCATTGTTTAAACGTGTTTGGCCATTTTCTATATGAAAGTGAAATCACAGGCAGTGGAGCAGTGTGGAGGCCTTTAGATACAAGAGGGCCCAGCAGCAACTCTTTTTGCTGAGTTAACTCCAGTTCCTCATGCTGTTTCTCTTTCCCTCAAGTTGCATTAGTTGCATCTTAAGCTTGGTCTTGGTCTCTTTACTGGTGCTTACTGTCACTCAGTTCCACCTGTAACTTATTCATTTTATGTGCTCTCTTCCATTCATCTTTACAATGAAGACAAGATTATCTGTATATCAGCATTTATTGCCAATGAGCTTTTCCTCAAGAGTATAATGTATCGTAGCCTATCAAACAAGCAATATTGAACCGGCTGTAGGACTACGTTTTCCAATATGTGTATCTCCAATACATTGTGTTGTCAGTTTAGCTAATGTTGCTAATTTCACACCTGGCTGTTCGTTTCCCCGTGTCTTGTCTCCAAGGCTATAAACAGGTTGAATCCCACAGAGAAAAATGCTGGCACAATCAGCCACTGACAATGATTGAGATGAGCTCTTCTGCATGCTGTGATTGGGAACACCTTTCATATATTTGTCTGCTGATGTTCGTCTCTTATAATGATTATGGACAATAGAACAGAAAATGTATGTCAGTATGACGCACTGAGTTTTATCTACCTTTCTTTTTTTTTGTGGTTTCAGTTGTTTTCTTCTTGGTGAATGGCTTGTTTGCATATTTATACGATAGCTGGATGTCTGATGTTTAATAATAGCAAACTGCATAAATTACGTCAACCAGAAGACGTGCATAATACAGCTTCTGGCTGACGAATACTGTGTAAGAGAGGATTTATTTCTCCTATAGGTCTAATGGTCTATAGCTTTGTGTTAAGGGGGTAAAGGGATAATCTAATTAGATTATACACAGTTTCCTATAGAGCCAGGGGATTACAATCTGTGTACAGTATAGAAAGCTCATGGTAAGGGATAGCTATGGAAACAAATGCATGAAAGCCGATAACTGAGCAGCCAGGCTATCACATGGCCGGCATTGTTATTCATAATAACAGTGTCATGTCATGCAAAAATGACTAAGCTGACTCTGACTTTGAGTAAAGACGGCCACATGGGGCTGACCTATTGATTTTAAAGCTAATCCTGTTTACCCACAACATAATTGGTTTGAGTCAAGCTGACAACCTGTGCAGAATGTCATCACCTTTAGTCCTGTCACTTTTCAATGTACTTCAGTAAAGAAGAGATGCTATGTGTGAATGAATGTCATATAAAACCATTTGAACTGCAAATACTTAGTACGAACATTTCTACTTTTAGATGATTTGAAATGTTAATCAGTTGTAAGTAAACCAAATGAATTTGATGAATGTTTTTAGGCATGCTGTATTAAATGTGTGTATGATAATTTACAGATATCTGCAAAATGAAAGACTCAGATTGTCTTCTTATGCAGGAAGTGTGTTTGTGTGCTGTGTAGATGTATGCATGCACACATGCCTGCCTAATCCAAGAAACTACCAAAAGTGAACTGTTTCCCAGAAGCATGCAGTCTACTCGCCTCTCAATTGATTGCCATCTCATTTTTCACTGCCACGATTTATAGAGAGGGAGGTCGAGGGTGTACAGAAGGTATTACCATCAATGTTCACATCTCATCACTCATTAACTACTACCAGTGCCTGTGAAGTAGCTAGCTCTACCTTGACTTCAGCTCTTGGCTGTTGACTTGGTATGACCTGGTCTAGCCTAATTTAAGAATAGTCGAAATCTGGCAACAGGTGGCATTGTTGGTAGTCATTTTAGTCTTATGTGCTTGAGTGGCCTCTCTCTCTTTCTTAGTTTCACACTCTTTCTCTGATTCAAATTCAAATATGCTTTATTTACTTGAATGCATTTTAGCTGCACTCTCCCTCTCTTTTAAGGCTGCTTGTTCAGGACAGAGGGCAGCACCATTTGTTTGCTATGCACTCTCTCTCTCATGTCCTGACAGCATGATGTATGTCTTGTCCTTGGCAGACATGAACAGGTGATGTATTTCTCTTGGAATGCTGGGAGAGTGTGGTCCATTCCAGGAAGCGCTTTTCTGTCATCATGTGGAGGCACACATCACAATTTCCTAGCTCCTTGACAGTAATAAAGTTGGGCTTGATCAAACACCAAGATAGATACGATAGAAGGCAGGGGGTAGTAGCAGGGGGTTCTGCCAAACAAACTTGGATCTGAGGGTGTGGAAAACGTGAATGGTAATGAAACCCAAGCAGCCCTTTATGGTGATGGAGATGAACAGGGGGACCTTTTGTGAAGGGTAGTAACAGAGAATTGATCTAAAATCCATTGTTATGGTGTCTTGACGCTTTCACCTGATTAGAGAGGCTTTTTCTGGACCTCAGGCAGCTTTTTTGGTACGTATGCTTAAGTATTATAGCTGCTGTTGTACTAGGGTGCAGAAAAGTGCTCACCGATCCACCTGAAACCTTCGCTGATGTGACTAATGTGATTGGTTGATTGTGTATGGAAAAAAAATTGGACCAGATCTAAAAAAGACCTTTAGTGATAAAGAAGCTAAGCGAGTAGATTTAATATAAAGTGCCACTGGTGGAGCATCTAGAGAAAAAAACGTAACTTTATGGAAGTGACTCCTCATCCGGTTAGCCAGTGTTTGCGTGATGCATTAGGCACATTTACA
Organism: Sander vitreus; assembly: GCF_031162955.1. Taxonomy (NCBI): domain Eukaryota; kingdom Metazoa; phylum Chordata; class Actinopteri; order Perciformes; family Percidae; genus Sander; species Sander vitreus. The sequence continues at coordinate 22,483,814 of NC_135860.1, read as the reverse complement.
GTCCCTTTGACAGGGTCTTTCTCAATTATTACTCATGTACAATGAATTATGTTGTGAGAGCTACATGCAAGAATTAAACGGCACTCTAAAATCAAGGCCACGCAAATCCTATGGGCTTTTAATCCTTCAGTTAATGTGGAGAATAGAACTGCCAAGCACACGGATATAGACTCTAATTTCTGACTCTTGACTCTTTTTTTTCACTTTTTTTATTTTTTTTATTTCATGTAATGTTTTTGGAATGGAGGAGGGATAACCGTACAATAATACATAGCCTAAGTATTTCTGATTTGTAGAGAGGAGCGGACAGATTTGTCCCGAAGAGTTGGACCATCTTAGTGTGATTGTCCTTGTATCTTCTCAAAGGTACTTTGGCAGTGCATCATCATCATCACCATTAGGAACCATGTTGTGCTGCGTTTGCGTAACTACACTTGGCAGCATCGCGAAATTACCAGCCACCATGTTGCAGAGCTTGTCTGGGTAGTGACTTGGATCATCAGATAAAACTGGCATACACACACACAGATATGGTATCTCTCACTGTCCTCTTTGGACTCCACTTTGTCAGATAAGGGCTTCAGCTGGCACTGTGAGAGGAAGGGAAGCTGCTGCGCACATGATGATAACCCTCAGTATGTGATAGTCTTAACTCTTCCATGAAATGGTGGCCTTATTCAACCTGTGTCGCAGTCTTTAAAAGAATAAGTGTCCATTTAGACTCACATTAAACTCACCAAATTATGTCAAGAAGAAAACAAAACAGAATGAGGGGAAAAATGTGGAATTGGTGGCAACCAAGTAAATATTGACACTCAAAGCTGTTTAGTTTGTAAACCACTTTTTTGTTTAATCAAATGGGTATGTGATTCAAACTGAAACGACTTAGACTATGATTTTGTGCCTGTTGGCTAAGCTTCATACAGTTTCTTTCCTTCTCTCACCCGGTGAAATCTGTGACTTCCCCTTGCGAGGTCATAACCAGAGGGCAAGACAGGAAGTGTTGTCTTTGATCTTTCCCACTGTTGAAACTAATTACCTGCCCGCAGCAGCAAGCACTGCTGGCCACGGAATTCATTAACAGATGGTAAAGCTTTGTTCTGGGCCAGTGTGCCTGCGAGGATACAGAGGAATTCAGCTGCCTCAGAGAGGTTACTGTTGTGTAGTCTACATTCCTCTCTGAGATCAGGTTAATTTGTCCTTGGTTGTAACAATGGTTGCCACCTCACCTAAAAGTAGTAATTGCATTGGTCTAAATGGCTTTTGTTGTTAGTTTGTCTACAACCCCCTCCAGATGTTGTTGGCAGTTTGGTTAAAAAAAAAAAAAAAAATGACCCAAGTGTAACAGAATAGGTTACTGTATGTAGATAATAAATAATTAAATAGTTGATTATGGCAGACGTTTGCAGTCTTTCAAAGAGTTGAAGCATGACTGACCACGAGTCGGTTGGAACTCTGCATTGTTTGCGTGGTGTTAATTTGTTAGATGTGGTGTGCATGTCCTGGTGAATAAAAGGTGATGACTGTGACAGGGTATGACAGCGCTTTAACTGACTTACAGTAATTACAACCCTTGTCAACTAATTTTGTCCTCCCTCAAGTGCTTTCTAAGGCTGACACTATCACCCATTTAACATCATCTGTTGAGCAACAGTTTAGGTGTTTTCTTTAAGCTGTATTATAAGACATTAACTTCACCATATTTAATTTTTTCTGGATATTTTTGTGATTATCTGTAAAATATTTGAACGTCTGCCAGCCTCTGCTCAGTAGTTTACCTTTCTGTAATCAGTGTATGAAAAGTTTTTAAGACTTAAGCCTGTGCACTCAGCAGGGTCTCATTTGTTCTCAGTGATAGCCAGTAGATGTGTAGGTGTCTGTGTGTTGTGTATCATGGTACCGGGATGGGATTAGATTGCCCTCCCCAATGGTCATCACATTAGTGAGTGAGGATTTATTAGATAGGCGTATGGCAAAGCTGGCCCTCCATTCAATTTAAGCCTTTATGGACTGTGGTACAGATATGTCAGTGCAGGTCGTAAATGCCACGTCATACAAGTCAAAAGTGTTTGTATTCAGCCACATGTATTGGTTACTGTGTTTGTTTAACTAATCAGCTGGTTGATTATTAAATCATTTGACAGGCTTGGTAGTATTGCCTGCCAGGAAAAAATAGACACATAATCTAGAATGGAAATGTGCAACATTGTGTTGCTTTACTGAAATAGAAACTTGTTGAATGCCTCTATGGATGTTGCGGTCTCAATGCTTTGAGAAAAAAGATCTCAGCAGCAGACAACATCCATTAAATGAGGCGTTCCCTCTTCATCTTTTATTTTGAAGCACATTGCCAATGCTGTAGCCAAGTGCCACACGTTTCTGCTAGTTGCTGCAATTTTGTGTATCCTCTGGGATAAACTGCTGTCTTTTTCCCTTTCCCATCATCATTAGTACTGCCACCACCCTGCAATCTCTCTTTCTGTCACTGAGGCAGTAGGGCTTCTCTCTCCTCTGTGGTCTCGTAATTGTGAGGTAATCATCTTTTGCCTCTTGAGAGCTAAAAGACTGTTTACACTTCGTTTTTGGCGGATCGACTTGGCGAGGCGCATTTACTCTCTCAGCAGCAGAATGAAGCTGCTTCTCTCATTACTTCACACTGGCTTTGCACTTATAGCCATTCTTCTCCCAGTGCATTTGAGGCTAGTTGTCATCAGCAGGTTGGATAAACTCAATTTCTTTTTTCTGAACTACCTCTAGTGGTATGCATCCACTTTTGTATAAAGGCCCTGACACACCAAGGCAACTGTCGGCCTTGGACTGACAGTGAGCGACCGTCACCCTACTTTGTGTGGTGTGTCGCGCACCGTTGCCACGCGTCGGCCTTCGTCTGCCTTTTTTCGGCCGATTCAACAGGGCTGTCGGCCGAACAGCCAATTCATCTGATTGGCTGTTCGGCTTGAAATGGAGTAAGGAAAACAAACACTGACAGCACACACAAGGCTCCTCTGATTTTTGGTCAAAAATTACGTTTGAATGTTCCTTCTAAAAAAACACACAGGTTCGAACAATTTGGAATATCTATTTTTGCACATTATGTCCATAAGATGGCAAACGTACAACAAGATATACATAACTACTTGTGTAGGTATATTTATTCCAACAATAACATTTTACGTCTTTACTTTTAAAAGATCTCTACATACCTACACATTACAAGATAAACTAACGTTAATAAACTAATATCCTATACCGTGATATATAAAGACCGTAATAGACCTGCCTCTCTCTCTCTCTGCACCGCTAAACAATTAGCCCCCTAGCAAGCAAGCTAGCTTACTAGCAGCCGGCCAGCCTGTAAATTAGTAAAATGTTAAATGTAAGAGCTTAATGTTTAATTCACATGCTCTTGTCACATCATAGGAAAGAACATTACTATCGCCAGATCAGTTGACAGTTTTGTTTTGGCGAATTTTCTGTAACCAGTGTATGATGAAGGCATGTTGGGTGGGTGAATTAGCAAGCTAACGAGACGTTTGGTCGCGCCGCTCCCACTGTAGGGAGACTTCTTTGCCGAGAGAACGGATGACATGCCGGGAGAGGGACAGTCTGGTTAGCCATCTCCCAGTGTCCGCTGTCTTCCCGGCGGGGAGTGAAGCAGAGGGACCGTAGGCTCTTTTTGGTTCTTGCCGCTGCTCGTGCAAATGCTGTTTGTTGTGGGTATCGTAGCAATGTTGTATCCCGCCTGCTGGTACGGAGAGTAATTTCCTCTCGCGCAGGCGCAGAACGTACGTGGTACTTGGCCGTCAGCTGTAGTCTCTGCGGTGTGTTCCAGTGCTCATTTTTGACCAAGACAAAGGCGATGAGGGCCGACGTGAGGCGACGCCACAGTCGGCCTTCGTCGCCACTAGTTCCTGGCCGTCGGCTTGGTGTGTCAGGGCCTAAGTTTCGAGATATCCAACATAGTGAAGGTAAATGGTATTTTGTTTGTGAAAAGAAATACATTTTAAAATATTTGGCAGCAATATCTTATTTCCAGAAACAATGTTTTGGTTGCTAATAATAATAATCTACTGAACACCAGTGTGTTAAACGGTCGTTTCCACCGGAACTACTTTTACTTTTTGAGGAAATAGTGCTCTTTAAGACGGTTTTACTGAAGTCTCAACACCAGCAGCTCTCCTTTTCACAAGCTTGAACTTCACATTTTGACTTGCCTTGCAAGGTTGTGTGACTTACGGTCCAAAAGTGCAAAGACCAACCGAGATGTAAACGGCCAGCACATGTAAACAACAAACTCGCTCCTTTTTCTTCCCCTCACTACTCCCTCTCTATCCCTCTCTCTCACCTGAAACACTTGCATAAGGCCATCCCCTGGTATGTCCTAAAAAGCCTTATGCCTGTACACATTCCCACATGCACACACTCACGTACGTGGTCCAGTTTGGCTGACGCATTACCCCTCCCGATATTGTCCCAAATCACACCCACACACAAACAAACAGAAAATGCTCAAAACAGACTGCTCAGTCCAGGCAGATTGCTAGTCTCAGCAGTCAGGCTTCATCTAAATCCCTCTCTCTGCATGATGGATTTGATTAGATCAGACATTGATACCAAATTTAGTTGATAACACCCCATATTTTGAACTAAGAGAGACATTACAAAGCCCCCCTTCTCCCTGTCATGGCTATTGTCACGGTTGCTTTGCCATTAAAGGGGGGAGGCTGTCTGTGAGCTGACAGGGTTCTTTACCCTGGTAAAAAACAAATTGGTGTTTTGAAAAAGCTGTCCACAATCTGATATGTTTACAAAACTCACACAGGTATACTGATACTTGCACAGATGCACATAATAATTCATTTTATCTTATTCATTGTTTTGTTTCTCATTTTGCTGACCACATTTCCATCTGTATTCTGTTCTCTCCTTTGTTTCCTTCTTTTTTGCCTCCGTTATTCTCCTGTTTCCCTACATCCCACCCTCCTTTCCCTTTCACCCCCCTCAGTTCTCATCCATTCATCACTCCTTTCCTGTTTCTCTCCGCTTAACCCTCCACGTCTGTGTCATTCAGTCCCCCTCTCTTCTTCATCATCTGCCTTCTCACATCCTTCCATATCTTCCTTCATCTGTCCCTGCTTGGCCCAGGATTAGAGACATTCCTGACCCGGACTTATCTCTCGTGCAGAACAGCTATGGTAACAGCAGCACCAGCTAGGCTCTATCTCCAACAGAAGTCAGTTACTGGCTGTTCGACAGCATTCTTTCAAGCTCAGGGTTAGCTCCGCTCAGATTAATCTGCTCTTTGTTCAGAATCAAACACACTTACTCGGACTTGTGTAACGTGTTATTCATTTATGCATTCATTCATTCAGTAAGTCATTTACCAGAGCCATGTTGTTTGTAGTTGATAGCTGGACCAAGAGATCTGTAAATTTGTAAGCCTGAGGCACAGAAAAGAGAAAAGTTGGTTGTTGACCCCATGGATCCAGAATGATAAACAAATGTTATTTTTAGTTAACCTTTATTTAAGACTTAACTTAGCCTTTATGTAAGACTTTAAGACTCATTAAGATTAAAAATCTCTTTTTCAAGAGTGTCCTGGTTAAGACAGACAGCAGCACAATTAACATGGTTTCAGACATAAAACAAACAATCTTTTTTTTAAATGAAGACACATGATGACAGACGTATAAGATATCAAAAACATTCAAAACATTCAAAACATCAACAGCCAGATGTGCCAGCATCCAAGTCATTTAGAATCACTTTAAATGTATACAATGAAACCAGCTCCCGAAGATTCAGGTGGTTTTGTAACTGATTCCAAGCCGAAAGAGCAGCATACTTAAACACTATTTTTCCCAGTTCAGTACTGACTTTAGGGACAGTTTAGAGGAAAAAAATCCTGGGAGGGAAGACAATAACTTCACATACTTTTTTTGAAGGATGTAGACCCGTAGGTTGGAAGAAAGCAGTCCGAGAACAGCCTTATAAATAAGAATATGCTGGTGGTTAAGTCTACGGTAGACGAGGCCGACCATCCAACCCGAGCATACAAAGAACAATGGTGAGTAAGGGATTTGAGATTTGTGATAAATCTCAGTGCTCCATGCAGGGTTTCCCGCAGAACATTTGTTAGTTAAGGTGGTGGGGGGGGGATCCTTTGTGCGATAGACTATAGACTCTGTACTACATTTAACAATTATTTATTAAACACTAAATATAAGATTTTAAATAATATATAATAATAAATAAGAAAGTGCAAAACAACATTCAAAATGTGCAAAGGTGATCACAGTCACTGCTTCTGGCAGAGCTGACATCTAGCATCACTACAAGCTATCCTTGGTTTTAAAAAGATCAATTCAAGGGCCCTTTGGTAATTGCACTCTTTTACAAGTGGACCTTTGATGCTTATTTTCATTACAAACCCCATACGAACTATACAACGCTATACAAATGGTTAAAAATATTTATCCTTAACAACTGAAACAATTTTAACAAACAGTATACAAACTATACAAACACGAAAGTGCAAAACAACATTGTCAAAATGTGCAAAGGTGATCACAGTCGCTGCTTATGGCAGAGCTGACATCTAGCATCGCTACAGGCTATGTAAATAATGCACATAAAATACAAACGTGAACAAGGGTGTTCAACAATCGCCATTATATCGAATCAACAGGCATGTGCAACCTAGCTAGCAGGTGAAGAACTCAAACAACAAAATCACCAGCTAACTTACTTTTAAATTTGCAAGAACTATAGACTAATACAATAACAGGCTTAAATAAACCCAAAACATAAGTTATACGACTTACAGTTCTCACGGACACACGCGTGATATCAACTGGCTAGTTATCCTCCATTTTCACCCAAACTGTTAAAAAAAAATTCTATAAATCAATCAATTTAAAAATATATATATATATATATATATATATATATATATATAGTAGTGGTCATAGGACCGATCACTGGGGTACGACCTGGAGCAGGGCCAAGGGCAGGCTATAAAAACATGAAGGACTACACCGTATTACTCAGGCCTAATATCCTGTTTGGGAATACATGATTCATTCTAAGTAAATGTATAACCCTTTACAATTATTCACAGCTATTGCCAAAAGAGGGCAAGTTTCTCCCTGGTCGCTGCAGTCAAATAATTTGACCTGAACTGTCTGATCTTTCATCTTTATGTTGCCTGTATTTTCAAGTCAGTCTTGACATTCCAGCGCTAATGGCTGTTCCATTAACAACAGTCATTTCATTATCTCCAACACTCCCATCTTCTGGTTTTTGGTATCCGGAGAGAGCACTTCAAAGCATCCTTCCCATCAACCTCATCAAGCTGACGGATGGCTGATTAGAGATGTGGGCAGCTTCTTCCAAATTCTTAAAGGATTCATTGAAATTCAGCAGCTGTTTTATGACACAAACATTTTCTGGATAGATGTTGATAAATCTTTGTGCGTTGATCAGTATGTGTTGATTTTACTGGAACAAAGTCAAGTGTGTGTGTATGACTCCATTTTGAGGAGGGACATTTGTAGAGAGAAAAGGTTTTTGGTTCTCCTCTTGAGAGAGTGCTGAAGATGGATGGAGACAGAAGGGGAACAAGAAAAAGAAGTGTGATATAAGATTCAAAGCATAGTAATTATGTGAATTAACCTGGGGTCATGTAGAACTTGAGACCCCCCTCTGTGTGTCTGTAAATGTTTTATAAAGCTTTCTTTGAACTCATTAACCAGAGGAAGATGAGTGAGCCAAAGGTGCCTTGGGGAAATAAGTAAAGGCTTAGTTTTTCAAAAAGTCGTATTGGTATAAACATCATCTTTGCTCTAATATCTCAGGGTGGAGCAGGTGGTGCTCCTTAAACCCCATTAAAGCTGCGGTGGGTAGAAAGCAAAACGCCAGGATTTGAAGTAGAGTGAGACCTCTTCTTGCAGCTTTCCCCTCTCTGTCGCACAGGCATATGCATGCACAGAAAAGCCAATATGAATGCGCTCTCTCTCTCTGAAATGACCTGTGATTTGCCACACACACACACACACACACACACACACACACAGAGTGAGAAATCTGACATTCTCTGGGGGGAATCTTGCAATTCTCCAGGATCACTTTCCATCTATCACTTTTTTTTGCCTGCATGAGTAAAACATGCTAGCATCCCCTCCTTGGGTCTGTCACTATGTGTTGTACATGTCTACCTCTTGGTGTGCTGTCATGTCAGGGGAAAGAAAGCAGCTGCGTCTAAGAGGGTCTGGCAGTGTCTTGACCTATTGAAGTAGCTCTGATGTGTTGTCGAGATCAAAATCGGGCTTTATGTGCATGTTTGTGTGACATTCTTGCCATGGGTGGCTGTGGCTGCGTGGGGCTTTTTAACACAGCATGCAGTTGTCAACTGCTGTTTTTTCATCTTTCCATTTCTCATCCGATGAGTCACTTTCACTCGGTGCCTTTCAGGCTGAAATTCCTCTGGCTTGAACTCATAGTCCTGGCAACAGCCAACTGCCGTTCGGCCTAACTGACAGAAAAGAGGAAGCAGAAAATGTGATATGAAGTTAGTACGTGATGGGAGAAGGGTGATAGTACTAGAGCTGCCATCATTTTCCCCTCTGAAGCTCATGTTTGGGAATTCCCGGTTGTTGAGGATACTGACCAACACGAGTGATGGCTACACAATGAACTGGAGGCAATATGTTTAAAGAATGCATTTTGGATTATTCAGGTGACCATTTAAAAAGCATAATATTTACCTCAACTAAAGTACTTAGGCCCCCCGATTACAGATGAAGGCACATGCAATAAGTTAGGCCACAGCTGAGTTTTCATAGAGGGTAATCATTTGATGATTGACAGCATGGAGTCCGATTACTTGCTCTTTTTCCATTAATTAGTCCAGCTTACTGTATGATGTAATTTTTGTTGAATTACAATAACTACCAAGCTTATATTGCAAAACGATGTTTTCTTCTATTTGTTTGATCATCTTAAAGCGTCCTGGTGTAAGTTTGTTTTGATCATGATTTAGTAAAGTTACATTGATGTTCTTTTATCTTATCATTGTAATACCATTAGTTAGAATCCCTCTTGCTTTGGATAATTTGTAACCTTTATAAAAAAGGCCAAGATGTTCTAAGAGCAACAATCAGATGAAGGTGTGTAATAACCAACAACAAAGTGAAAAATGTAATTTCCCCTTGTATCACTTAAATTTAAAGTGCCCATATTATGAAAAAATCTGGGATTTAGGGGTGTTTATTTGTGCCTTCAGTCTCCAGGGTAAGCTGTTCAAAATCTGCATGGCTTTCTACATAACTAGCCGAGGCGAGGGGCCTAGGGGGCTAACTGTTAAGCTCGTTCTCAATGGCAAAACACTGCTACAACACACACAAATTCACCCTAATCTACAAAATAAATAGTATAAAACTACTTACATGTCCCTGTTCTGCAGTTATTCCACACAAAGTTGGAAGTGCGCCCTCATTTAGAAGAAGTCTCCCAGCTAATCCTGCCTTGTACAGGCCGAAGTTGCAGAAACAGCTAGCTAGCTCATGTAATCCTTGCCTAGCTACTGCGCATGTGCGACTGACAACAAAGATCTTACAGAAGTTGAGAGGTCTCACTCTGTAGCTAAAACAGAGACCTGAACACAGGGTGAAAAGAGGATCTGCAGCAATGTGCAGTACAACAAAAATATGGTGTTTTTTGAAAATTAAACCATGTAAACCTATTCTGATACAATCTCAAATTACAATTATGAACCTGAAGATGAGCATAATATGGCCACTTTAATCTAATTGGATGAATTAAATAAAATGGATCCATAGTCCCTGGTGGACACTCTATCCCAGCACAGAAGACCTACACGAGCACTGTGGCCTGTCATAGAGCAGCTGAAGCAATGCCTCCTTTGATTGCAGTCCTCTCTCTGAGGTGTCCTGTTGTAAATGTGTGTGGTCCACACAGATTATGGGAGACAAACACTTACGCTGTTCTGAGTCTCCTCAGGCACTTAACAGAGTGAGCCATGCATTCTCTTTTTCACGCCATCCATTCTTGTTGCTAGGAGACTGGTTGAATTTTTGTTTTTTGGACCCAACTCACTTCTTGTTATCCTTTTCTCTTTCTGTGATTCATACTTTGTTCCTTTCCTGCAGTATTATTGAATGCCATTTAATTATATCCATGAATTAATAGGATTACATAAAAAATTGCATAACCGTAGATCTCACACAGCATAAAAAAAAAGGTAATGGTTTACCATTTGACTGACGGGTCTTTTCTCTTTTTCCCAATGAGAGACCTAGAAAATTGAATACCAGAATAGAGTATAGTTTTATTATTGATCTGAGTTGTGGTGTTGACGTGATGATGCACGCAATAGTAGACTTAGATATTATTCACGCAAACCTTCTCCTGTAGAATGTGGTGGTCACTATATACTTTTCCCATGTCAGTTGAAACTATGTTGCAATTTATAGCAAACCAGTCACAGTGAGTCAGCCTCCATGTTTTCATCATGGTCATATCTCAAATTATTGAGGTAAACAAAGGCATTATGTCACAATGCCAAAAAACGTTACTTGGATCTAAGTAACTCCAATTCTATGAGCAATGCCATGCGTAGCCCCTCTAATGGACTTTAAATATACCCTTAAAATGTACAATATGTATCTCCGCTTTGAGACATGTTCCAACTGACAGTGATCTGGTCCTGCCAACCTTTACTTGACTTGCAGAGGGTGCATGGAAAGAGTTTATGGTTGACGTTTCTCTTGCTTGCTATAGAAATATTCTGGACTAGTCCGTGAGCAGTAACGATTGCTAATATTGTTGGTGGAATACGTTTTTGGGTCTTGCCTTTCCTGAATGATACCCGCTTCTTCCAATCATTGTCTCCAGTCAACTCAGTATGAGAATGACTATTATGTCACTGGAAATTAAGCTCCTAAAAGCTGTTACCCCTCTAAAACACAGGACTTTAAAGTTACTTTTTCCCTCACTCTCGCACTTACAAACGCATACAGGGTTTGCATAAAGTGGTCATATAAAAGAACCATCATTTCTAAAAGATGGTAGTTTCTAACCAAGAGCAACTGCATGGTCAGGAAATGTCAACAGTGTGGTCACTCTGTTTGAACAGTTGGTTGAGGTTAAATCCTCAGTGAATGTGTCCACTACATACATTCTCCCAGGCTGAAGCTGCTGTAGTGCACAGCTCTACAGTAGGATACATTGTTTAGCAGTTTAGCTGTTTAGATGATTTTAATTTATTGAGATGAGATTGAGATGATCAATTTATTTCTTCATGATAATGCATAAATACCCTATTTTTCCAGGGCAATGATGATGCTACAGTAGAGTATGATGGTGCTGTGCCATTTTTAAAGCCTGTTGTTGGACAGTTTCTCCATAATTAGTCCTGAAGTTTTAAGAATAACTAATAGTAAAGTAAGTTATTCTAGTATTTTGCACTATATCATTATAGGGAGGTGGCAAAAAAGAATATTCCAGCTCAATGGTGTGATTATTCAGTGATGACCAATCTGCTACTGTGAGACTGCTCGCCAGCAGCCATCTGCATGTTATGGGGAAATATGGGACTCGGCAGGATTGACCTCTTATCATGCCGAGTTAATAGCGGACGTTGCTGTGACTAACTCATCACTGATATCTATCCTGATTTCTTTCCAATGAGACCGATCTGTTGAACACCTACGTGCATGTGCACTTTTAAAATCTGGGGGAAATAAAACAGAAAATGCACACCAAGACAGGAGTTGGGTTCATGTAGAAGATTTTTTTTTTTAACACTCATCCTTAACATTTCCACTGACATGCAGTAGCATACTGTGAGACTGCTCCTCCCCACAGGCAGCCACCTGGAAGAGTAGAGAAGAATGGAAGTATGCAGGGAGAGAAACATCTGGTCTTTTCTGGAAGGAAATGGGATGGATGGGAGATTTACACCCAGCCAGGCCCAGATATGGACCTATACTTTTGTTTTTATAGGCTTGAAAAACGGTCAGTTATTACATGCCTGTGGCTGGATTATTTGTTTGTCATCCTTAATGATAGCCTGTCCTATCTGTGATGGAGTATCTGGTTAATCGGATCGTTGTTTCATAATGGATGCACAGATCAGAGCAGCATCTGTGATGTTACCTAGCCTTTAGTATTCTTTGTTTTAACCTACTAATATGTGCATTGTGGATAATGGATTGCTGTTTATATTACATTGTATTACTAGAGATGGCAGCAAGCTTAACCGTAGCTGTTATGCTTTTTATGGCTGTTAAAAGTCACTGTAGTGGCTGATAATTGTAAATGGTATCTAAACTGGGTTTATCCAAATAGAACACCAACGTAGATTCAACAAACATTGCAGTTGATATTATAAAATTTTTCATTTGTGACCTCCATACTGTATACTGTAGAAGAACAAGAGAACCAGACTTTGTGTCAGCGTTATTTCACTCAGTTTAATCATGCATAACCGCTATTTATGTAAAAGCTATTGAGAACTTGATTTCCAGCTGGCTTGGCATCCTGTGATCTCTGCTGAATGAAAGGAGGTATAGATGGAACCACTTGTTAGCAGATGAATACTAAAATACTTTTGCTTGACATTTGGCAAGCACTCGTTGTCTAAAACAAACCCCGGCTGATTTCAATATGGAACATGGAAGTATGTGGTAAAGACAGCTCTATAGTTCATGCATGCTTTTCAACCATGTTTAAATTAATTGTAAGATGGCCCAGAAATTATGAATGGGAATCAATTGTGTCTTACGTTTTTATGTATATTCCTCTATATCAAACATTTACATCGCTGTGGTTTGTTTGTCTGCAGTATTCCCTAAAATATTGGGGTTAAGATGGACCGTCTCTTCATTGCTCCATAAATGACTTGGATCATTGCAAAACAGACTAGTATATATTGGTCAGACACCTTTTTGGGATACATTTTACTTGGCTTAGAATCTCATTCAGATTGATGCACAATGGTATAACAAGGAAAAGTGTTATTGATATCATAATGTACTAAGGGGGAACTACATCTATATGGCTGTACACTGCCACACTGACACTAAGCAGTACACTTAGAGACACAGGAGTACAGCCTAAGCATAATAAATCTATATACAACAAAGCAGAGCGTAGGAAAATTGCCCCAGGCACACACAAACTATGCGTACACAAATTATCAACTTTACATCCATATTTGCATTCATGTGCAAATGTGGTCACACTGTTTTAAATACAAGCACACATTTGCATGAGTACCCTGAGAAATACAATTTGCACACTTTCAGTCCTATCTAATGAAACCCGGTCCAATGCATGACAACCAGGCAACACAGAAATGCACACTCTTTCACACTCTCACATGCACACATGTAATATTGACACTGAAGGAATTCCAAGTAGCTCCTTAATCCAAGCAAGTGCTGACTGAGGCTTAGATTGGATGGTGGGAGAGATGTTGAGATGAGCAGGTGAGAGGGCAAGGGGTTTAAGAATGGGTGGGGAGAGGAGTCAAGTTCAAAGTATGGGATTTTTCCTGAAAGTACTTGTGCTTTCCAGGTATTCCATCGTTAAAAAGAGGTACCTTTTCTGTTCTGTCCTCTGCTGCTGCACTGAGACAGTTTCAGGACACTTGGGCCTGGTATTGGCTGCTGGGTTCCTAAAGTCAGGATTTTATCACGAGTCGTCACACAATGTGTAAACTAATGCACTGGTGGAAGGACACTGCTAGTATACTGTACATTTGAGTACAAGTTCTTAGTCGCTAATGTCTTCTCTTCTTTGCTATCATCCTACAGGTATGACTACAGAGAGATGCTGTACAACTCGACGTTCTGTCTGGTACCTCGAGGACGACGGCTGGGTTCTTTTCGCTTCTTAGAGGCTTTGCAGGTCAGTGACGCACAGATGCGGCTCATTATTGCTAGGCTCTGCTGTTAGTAATTTGCTCTATCAGCGCGTGCTCTTCGTCCATAGCAATCCCACCAACGTGTCCCGAAACGTCCCAGTTAGATAGTAAATGCCGTAGACCTATTCTTTGTAAATCTTTACAATCATTCACCGAAATAAACAAGCAGGCCTGCCTTATTGCACGATCCCAATTTTTTTCATCAAAACTTTCCATTTTCAGAGTGTAACACTAGGTTGCTAGTTTGAGGTGAGCGAAGGGATTTTAATACACAGATAGCAGCAGGTGACGGGAAAAGCTTGTCAGGCTTATCCTGGCAATGTACATCTGTGTCTGTGTCTGTACTGAATCTGTCACACACATTTTGAAGGATTTGCTGCAAGATTTGGACCCGATTAAACCCCTGAATCAAAGTCTGACCCACATAGATCCTTGCGCTTAAAGTGCTTCAGTTTTGATGAAGTGTCTATATCAATAAGGTACATTTTGGCAATTTGGGTTGGCAGCTGAACATGATGACCAAACACAAGTTGATCTGTGCGTCAGCCCTGAAGCTGTGATGACCAAACAATAAAGCCATTAATAGTGTGGGGAGAATGGAAAAAGTGATGTACTGAGTTCCTTCCAGTAGCTCTCTCACCCACGTCATTTTGTTAATGTGCAGCCAGTGTTGCTACAGCTGCCTCTGACTCAGTGTCTTCACTGCTGGGCCTGCCATATTTTCTCTCTCGATTTTTATTTATTTTTCTTCTTCTACTTTTTATTCTGGTTCTGCTTTTTCAATTTCTTTGAGTTTCTTCATGCACCTCCCTGAGTCATCCTCTCCTCTAATATTACCCTTAAGCCAAAATTGTACTGTGCGCTAGCCGTGTGACATATGTTGTCATCAGGTGGTGTACGCATAGGCTTTGTGCGGATGTCCGACAATTTTTTGTGACTGCACGGACATGTCTGGGCAGCCATTTCACTACTAAGTGGTAGCATAATGATCTACTCTGTATGTGTGGAACCCTTTCTCCACGAGGATAGTGTAAACAGACCTACTATGCGCCCGTAGGGTCCGCAGCTGTCCGTGTACGCATCAGTTCTGGAGTATGACCAATGAACCAACGAAACCAAAGAACATTCTTTAAAACAAAATCTGCTTTTTAGTGAGTTCATCTCAATGCAGGCTAATGTAGGTGAATGATCCAGTAAGCAAGATGTCACGATAAAACAGTAAATGACTATACCACGAGTGAGTATCTGCTATTTATGATCAGAACAGGTATCATAAATCACTGGTGTGTTGAATTTGACATCTATCATCAAAGTTGCAGGACACTTGGAGACAAATTTAAACGATAAGCATTGTAAATGCCTTCTTGCCTTCATGCTCTCTGGGTACCAGGATAGTGAGAATATATCCACATGTAAAATAGTCCTGTATTTCGGTGAATATATATGGGAGAATGATTTGGAGATGCCTCTGTGTACAATTAGATTTAGATATTAGCTGTTTTCTTTCTCCAGTGACTTACATTGTGCAACAGTGGAAAAAGTCAATATTTTGTCATCAGAAAATCAAAAGCAACCAAAGTCATGGTGTTACTTTCCTCTATGTGAGTTTCCTCTGTGTGAGTTATGTTTTGTGTCAAGTACTGTTAAGCACTAGTCCTGGGGAAACGGTAGAGAAAAAGAAGAATGACCAGGTCGACACAGGAAGAGAAAGCCGTGCAGCTGCAGTTGAGGTAACATGCAGATGTTGGCTAGAGAGCAGGGCTGGACCAAGCATGGCCTGGAGGCATTGGTGTGTCTTTTCACTCACAGCCGTATGCAGGAGCACAGTAGTAGGGCAGGCAGACACTTGAGAATGTGGGTGCTGTATTAGTTACATTGGCTCAAGTGAGTATTCTAACAGGTAAGATAGGAAGCATTGCAATAGTCAAGAGCTGAGATAGAACCAGTGCTGGGATGGAGGGGAGGGGTTGACTGATTTGGCAGATGATGTAGAGTGCAATCTGGCAGGATCAGGTTGTGCATTGCAGATGCCATAATAAGCCGTAGAGTCACATTGAGGTTATGCATGTGTGTTTGCAAAATGGAGGGAATTCAAAGCCGTGTGTGTGTGTGTGTGTGTGTGTGTGTGTGTGTGTGTGTGTGTGTGAAGTTGGGAGAGGATTGAGCTACAGGAGGCTCTAGTTGATTAGTTTGTGAGAGCAGATAGGTAGGGAAAGCATGGCCGCGTTTCAGCAGATTGCTGTCTTTGCTAATGACACCGAGGAGATTACACGAGCACTGCAGCACTCTGAGGCAGGAGCGTTTGTAGCTGGACGTGCATGTGTAGCGAGTGACCATGGCCAGGCGGTGAATAGGACCCCTCTTAACAGATTATAGTGCTGGCCACTGCAGGCAGGGCGCTGTGGCAGCGCAAACATGCACTTAACGTTTTGCACACACCCACAAACGGGTGAATGAATTCACATTTACAAACATGGATACACACACTTCAATGCAATTGCATTAATCTCTCAGACACAGGGGTTTAATGTTCAAGTATGTTTTAAAGTGTATCTTCCTTTCCACTGAACATAATGATCATTTTCATGAAGCCGCACTGCCTAGTTACTTTGAGAGTTAGTCATCGAGGTACTGCAGCAGTTCTGTACTTAATGGAAATGTGTTAGAAGATATGTTTCCTCTATTGGTTAAATTGCCTGATTTGATTGCTTGGGAAATGAACCTTGTACAGCGATAACATGGGTTTGCAGATCATAAGCAATTTAGTAATATATTTCAGTTATCTCTTCTCTCCAGTCTTTTTATCATTGCCCATAGAAATGCAACCTATACCACAAGGGTGATGTCTGGTTGTTCCCTTTGAATATAAATATTTCAAGACTAACGTCACATGGGACGTGACACTGGCAAACAGATGGTGCCCTTTAGGGCTGCAACTAACGATTATTTTAATAATCGATTAATCTGTCAATTATTTTTTCGATTAATCGATGAATCGGATAAAAAAACAAAGCATTAATTTACTTCAACTCAGTACATACATACTTGTTGTTTTAGTTAATAGTTGTGTCAAGGTAAGTAACCCAAAGAGCAGATAAAGACCACACACACACACACACACACACACACACACACACACACACACACACACACGTTCACTTGAAGCTTATTCATTAAATTATTACCATCATTGTAGTAAGTGCAAGTTAAGTTCATTTGTACACCACATTTAAACACAGCTTAAGATGACCAAGTGCTATAAAAGAACTTTAAAATGAAATTAAAAAGTACAACACACACAAATATATTTGTCAACAATAACTGATATGGGACAAAGCACAGAATAAATATATATATCTCAAAACGTGTCTTAGTCTTGCAAATTATTATACCACCTCTGCTTTACTACTGTTATTAACGAGCTAACGCTAGCTTGTCATGCTTGTCAAGCTGGATAACGAGTAGCACCAGAAGAGCTACTGGACGGACGTTACGTTCCTCAATTCAAAACGGAACAAAAGTAGGATTCTGTAGTGACTTCACCCTGCTGTTGAACGCCCTTCTTCATCAAGGACTCCAACATGTTTACGTTTTTAGGTGCTGAATCATCACCGTGGTGCGCCTGTGCCATGCCATTTTCGCTTGTGCTTATCTTGCAATTAACACGTTTTCGATTTATTTAGTGTGAAATGCTCCCACACCTTGGATGACTTAGGTCGTACTGATTTCTCTGCCTCCGCCATGTGTTTCAGAACAACGTTACGGGTCTCTCCGGTCTCTCTCCGTATTTCAACCCGGTCTTAGGGCAGTTCGTGTAAATGTCACGTTATTTTTAATCTGTTGATACGTGTTCACGGGGACGTTTTTCTCGTGGTGGCCAGCACGAAATACCCTACAGGGAAAGGACGCCTCACATGCCGGGAGACGGCCGAAAAGGACGCCTCATATGCTGGGAGGCGGCCGCTGGGGACGCGACTACAGGGCTGGGCTGCATATTTCCTCTACCCCCGCTCTGCTCTTTTTTTCTTTTCTTTCGCGCTGCTCTGCGCTCAATTTTTTTTATCTCTGCGACTGAGTGGCATATTGATACAACGAATCGATAATGAAATTCGTTGCCAACTTTTTTAATAATCGAATTTCGATTTTATCGATTCGTTGTTGCAGCCCTAGTGCCCTTATCCAAATTATCCACACCATGGATTTAATACATGTATGTGTTAATGCTTTATTTCTAGTTGATGTATGTTTGCATTTTTACCATACATGACAATACCTGTCGTGAGCATCACAGGTTCCGCAAAGCAGTTTTTTTTAGACACTTAATCTCATTACCTATTGTGTGTGTGTGTGTGTGTGTGTGTGACGATGTGTATTGCTCTTACAGGCAGCTTGTGTGCCAGTGATGCTAAGTAATGGCTGGGAGCTGCCCTTCTCAGAAATCATTGACTGGAATACGGCAGCCGTGATTGGGGATGAAAGGCTGCTATTACAGGTAGGTACAGCTGCTGAAAGGTATTCTAAAGTTTAGTCAACACTGCTTTAAAAAAAAAGCATAAGCATAGCATTTCTTGAGGATAACAATGTTTGTGACCACAGAAGGTTATTATCTGGCTTGATCTAAAAACAAAAATTGGTAACCCAATGGCAGTATGCAGGTGTTCTTTGCTTCTTAATCCAGTTTGCATTTTTGCCACCCAGCACATACAGAGACCACTGTCTCCTAAAGCTACTGTAACCTGTATAACAGATTTACTGTATATGACAGCTGAGGCAAATGCACTTGTTCTGCAGACAACGCATTTTGTGGGTACCCAGTGTAATTCTACAAGACTACAGGTTTTTTTTTTCTTGTTCTGTCTGGGGTAACGTGTATTTATTTATTTCCCAGATCCCCTCAACAGTGCGCTCCATCCACCAGGATAAGATCCTGTCCCTTAGACACCAGACCCAGTTCCTATGGGAGGCTTATTTCAACTCTGTGGAAAAGATAGTACTGACCACACTGGAGGTACATACAATACAAATGCACACACACACACATGATTTGCAAGTTAATATATTTTAGTATGAATTGTATTCATCCTTTTTCAAAACAGAAAAAAGAATCTGATGCCAATGCCCACGATTTGCCTGCTTGTTTAAAACTAACCCTTTTTTCATATCATTTTTCAAGTCCCTGAATTCTGTTCATCCCAGTTATTGACTTTGTACTGACAAATGGAGACTTTGTAGTTGCAGACATAATAACCACAATGAAACTGCTCCGGACTACAGTAGATTGAAAACCAAGAGGGATGATATATATTGTTAAACACTGCTGTCATGTTTTTGAGGCTGTTTCTTGCTGTGGCTTTGCTATCAATCATGTCAGCAGTTTGTTCCTGTCAGACTCCATTTATCTATATTCTTCCTAGTGAGTAGCAGGCTGTCTTTTACTGCTCTTGGGCTCAAATTACAAACAAGTAAAGATGAGAGCAGGGAGGAATGAAAACGGATAAGGGAGCAAGACAGAGAAACAGAGAGGATGTGTAAGGCTAGCTGTGTGTAAGGATGGATGTTTCACTGCATTCCAAGTCTTTTGTGCATCCCCAAATTCACCAGCCACTATCAACAGTGGATCTCGTAGTCGACCAGAATGTAGAGAAGATAAATGTATCATGTTAAAGGTGCTCTAAGCGATGTTGGGTGACGTCACTTCTTGTTGACGTTCGAATTATTGTCAAACAAAATGGAGGCTAGCTCGCCCCTCCCTCTCTAATGTTAGTCGTTGTCTAGGACAGCTCTCCTCTAGCTAACTTCCCTCTTCACGCTTCTCTCTCCTCCACTCCCCACACCCCCCTTCATGTGCACGCGCACCAACCCCCCACCCTCAAATCCTTCTTGTCGGTTGTTGGCTGGAACGCTGTTTGTTATGTTTCCTGGTGCAGGTTGGCACAGTTTGTTTTTGTTGCCGTTTGTGGAGTCTGGTCTGTCTACAGAGACCGAGTTTTTTTTACAGTGTGTTCAGGGGACAGGCAGCTCGCGGATAGTGAGAAGATGTTTGCTGTATGTGACAAAAAATGTTGTAGCCTAAAATAAAATGCCTGACATCGCTTAGAGCACCTTTTTAATTTTGTTTAATGAATGTTTAAATCTTAATTTAAACAAAAGTACTGCAGATTTTTTTTTTAGTGGTATTACACGTCCACCTTATCGCTGCCTGCAGTTTACACCACAGATAGTGTTACAGAGGCCTCGTCCCAAGAGGAAGGAAGTCAGGGCACTAGAAGGCAGGGATGGGATTTCTTTGTCAGGGTAATGTTACACCCCAAAGAAGCTGATCTTCGATCCGTTTACACTCTCAGTATCTTAACCCTGTTCCAACACATGCCATAGTACAAGGCTGGTAAGAGGTCAGTGTTTTGGCTTCAGATTTAATCCATAAGTGAGCTGCCATTAGCAAGGGATTTTAGATATTTTACTGTAAACAAGGTAAAGTTGCACCTCAATAATCTGTTTATAACCACAATCCCTACAAGAAATAAACAGGGTTTACTTTGCTCTGTATCTACCCCACAGCTCCTGAGAATGCTTAGTACTTTATTGAGGTATCCTCTCCCTTTTGTAAGAGTCTTCTTAGAGCTCTGGTGGAGCGGGAAACCGTTGATGCTGTGAGCCCGTAACGCATAATGACACATTGATATCGGGCTAAACAAACCAATAAACTTGTAAATTTGGTTTAGGATTATGGAACAGCTGAAATCATGTTGCTGTTTAATTATATTCTTGAATTTATATTTGTCTATGAGAAACCATGACAGCATCAAGAAAAACCACTCATTCGTAGTCTGCAGGTTTTTTTGTTTATTTGAAGTGACTTGAGAAGTGCCAGAGGATCTGTGTCTGCCCACAATTTCCAAACAGCTTATAAGACTGAAGACGTAAACAAACATGGAAGATCTTTGCTCCAAGCTAATTTCCTGCTGACATCTTCCTGCTGTTCACACTAGTTGTACAAATACTGTATCTTGGCCCTGTGATCTTTTTTTGCTACGAGGCACACAGGAACAATGAGTATTGTGAACAGTTGATTGATATTTACCAATTGCAATCAATTGACAACTTTGCAGAGAACATAAATTTGGATCTCCTCTGCTCCTCTGTTTGTGCAGATCATCCAGGACCGGGTACTGCAGCATACCTCGAGGAGTAACCTCATGTGGAACAGTCTGCCTGGAGGCCTTTTCACCCTGCCTCAGTACTCTACATACCTGGGAGACTTCCCCTTCTACTATGCTAAGCTGGGTCAGTTAATTATTCATGCACATGTAATGTGCTAAGAACCACATTAATGGCACCCTCTACGCTTTGATAGACTGATTTTCATTTACGACACAACACAGGAACAGCTGGTGCGTGGCAGCTGTTGAATACTCGTAAACCAACATGTGAACCAGTGACATTGCCACAAGTTATGTTGTGTATCTTTATTAATTCATGATTTGTCACAGAGAAGCTCACCAATTAGACCTGCCATGTTGCCATGTTGTATTTGTGCTTGGTTAATTGGGCAGATATGGGGCTTGTTGTTGACATTGGAATTTGGTTACCGGGAACCTTTTTCCTTTACAAGCCTAATTAGACCTGTTCAGTTGCACTGTATGCCAAGTAAACACAGCTTGAAGTAAACAAGTGTAAACTAAGAGACGTTCAAAGCTGTCAAACAGGTAGTACTCATAGATGAAGTTCTTCACTTTAGAAATGGTCATATTAAAGATGCCCAAAACAACGATGCTAATACTACTTCCTTATAGAACATACAACTGTACAGTTAGGGTTAGTGCAGTTCCACATTCAAGTGGACTACTACGTGAGTGATTCTCATGCTTGAAATTTTACCTGACGGATTTGGATTGCTTCTTTTCTTACCTTTGATGCGTCCCGGCTGTTTTCAGGTGTTAAGCCATACACCAAGTTTACAGCGATCGTTCATGTGGTGAGCCCACTGGTCTCCCAGTCCCAGCCAGTCATGAAGCTGCTCGTGGTTGTGGCCAAATCCCAGTACTGTGCTCAGGTAATTCAACACCCAACACATTACAATATATTACTCACCTCACTCCGTTGCGATCAGATTGACCTGATCCGCAGTGGTTACTACTTGATGCGAGGTGAGTGGACACTCCATAGAACTATAATGGAGGTAATTTATCCGATGAGGAAAATGTTTAACGGATTAAACTCTGAGAGTTTCGAACAGTGTTTTTAAGATTTAAACAGAAAGCAACGTGGGCAAAGCTGCTTTGGCAGAAAAAAAGGTCTGTTTGTCTCTATGTCAGTGTCATTTCTCAGGTTTATGACATTACTAGTGTTTGCTTAAATCTGCTTTTAAGGGTGCCCGGATGGCTCAGTTGGTAGAGTGGGCGCCCATATATGGAGGTTTGCTCCTCGGTGCAACAGGCCCGGGTTCAACTCCGACCTGCGGCCCTTTGCTGCGTGTCATTCCCCCTCTCGCTCCCCTTTCATGTCTTCAGCTGTCCTGTTAAATGAAGGCTTAAAATGCCCAAAAAATAATAATAATTAAAAAAAAATCTTTTAAACCTCAGTATTTTATTCATGCTGGAGATGAAGGGAGACAGTCCAAATAATATTCAAACCTTCCTGCCACAATAGATCCACCCTGACACTCCTCTGTCTACAGATACTATTATACTATACTAATGCACACTGTAGGAAATAAAGGAAACCTGCAGAACCATTTAATGCACAACTGTTCTGCTGTCAAACATCAAAAGTGTACAAAAAGTTTAATATAAAAGGCTGTTTAAGATATTAATGGTGACCGTGATGGGTTTATGGTAGTTGGCCTTTTAACTACTGTGTTTTGGAGCAGTGGTTTTCATGTGTACAGTAAAAATGTTACCCATTATTCTGGCATTTTGCAAATGCATCAAACATGGGAGTTCAGTTTTTTTCTGGATTTAAAACTGCATGGCTTGCATGAAGGTGTCAGCACATTTTCTTTTAACATTTACAGTGATGCGGTTTGTCGCTGTCATGTTAACTTTAGGTGGTGGGACAGTTCTGAAAATAGATCTGCAGTAGAATGAGGAAGTTGTTATCTTCCACATAAATAGGAAGTAAATAAAAATAGAGCTTTAAATTAAAACAAGACATGTACATATAATACTGTACATATATTGATAAGTCAGACATTGATTGTCAAACATCAGTAGGCCTCTATTTAAACATATTTCTCATTAGGTGTACATACAGTCAGGTCCATAAATATTGGGACATCGACACAATTCTAATCTTTTTGGCTCTATACACCACCACAATGGAGTTGAAATGAAACGAACAAGATGTGCTTTAACTGCAGACTTTCAGCTTTAATTTGAGGGTATTTACATCCAAATCAGGTGAACGGTGTAGGAATTACAACAGTTTGTATATGTGCCTCCCACTTTTTAAGGGACCAAAAGTAATGGGACAGATTAACAATCATAAATCAAACTTTCACTTTTTAATACTTGGTTGCAAATCCTTTGCATTCAATTACAGCCTGAAGTCTGGAACGCATAGACATCACCAGACGCTGGGTTTCATCCCTGGTGATGCTCTGCCAGGCCTCTACTGCAACTGTCTTCAGTTCCTGCTTGTTCTTGGGGCATTTTCCCTTCAGTTTTGTCTTCAGCAAGTGAAATGCATGCTCAATCGGATTCATGTCAGGTGATTGACTTGGCCATTGCATAACATTCCACTTCTTTCCCTTAAAAAACTCTTTGGTTGCTTTCGCAGTATGCTTCGGGTCATTGTCCATCTGCACTGTGAAGCGCCGTCCAATGAGTTCTGAAGCATTTGGCTGAATATGAGCAGATAATATTGCCCGAAACACTTCAGAATTCATCCTGCTGCTTTTGTCAGCAGTCACATCATCAATAAATACAAGAGAAGCAGTTCCATTGGCAGCCATACATGCCCACGCCATGACACTACCACCACCATACTTCACTGATGAGGTGGTATGCTTTGGATCATGAGCACTTCCTTTCCTTCTCCATACTCTTCTCTTCCCATCACTCTGGTACAAGTTGATCTTTGTCTTATCTGTCCATAGGATGTTGTTCCAGAAATGTGAAGGCTTTTTTAGATGTTGTTTGGCAAACTCTAATCTGGCCTTCCTGTTTTTGAGGCTCACCAATGGTTTACATCTTGTAGTGAACCCTCTGTATTCACTCTGGTGAAGTCTTCTCTGATTGTTGACTTTGACACACATACACCTACCTCCTGGAGAGTGTTCTTGATCTGGCCAACTGTTGTGAAGGGTTTGTTTTCTTCACCAGGGAAAAGTATTCTTCGGTCATCCACCACAGTTGTTTTCCGTGGTCTTCCGGGTCTTTTGGTGTTGCTGAGCTCACCGGGTGCGTTCTTTCTTTTTAAGAATGTTCCAAACAGTTGATTTGGCCACACCTAATGTTTTTGCTATCTCTCTGATGGGTTTGTTTAGATTTTTCAGCCTAATGATGGCTTGCTTCACTGATAGTGACAGCTCTTTGGATCTCATATTGAGAGTTGACAGCAACAGATTCCAAATGCAAATAGCACACTTGAAATGAACTCTGGACCTTTTATCTGCTCCTTGTAAATGGGATAATGAGGGAATAACACACACCTGGCCATGGAACAGCTGAGCAGCCAGTTGTCCCATTACTTTTGGTCCCTTAAAAAGTGGGAGGCACATATACAAACTGTTGTAATTCCTACACCGTTCACCTGATTTGGATGTAAATACCCTCAAATTAAAGCTGAAAGTCTGCAGTTAAAGCACATCTTGTTCGTTTCATTTCAACTCCATTGTGGTGGTGTATAGAGCCAAAAAGATTAGAATTGTGTCGATGTCCCAATATTTATGGACCTGACTGATAGGTATGCAGATGAATATGAGCATGTGTTCTGGATGATGGCTAAGCTTCACCTATTTTCCCTTTGTACAGGTGATAGTTGTGTGGAACTGTGACAAGCCTCTTCCTGCAAAGCACCGCTGGCCTGTCACCTCGGTCCCTGTCATTGTTATAGAAGGCGAAAGCAAGGTAAAGAACCATGGCGTTAGTTCTCTCATTAGGTAATGTTATTGCAGCCATTTGACATTCAGCACTAGAATCCTTCAGCGGAATTTAATTCAAGATGTAAATGTAAAGCTGCAGGCACCCTAAAGTTCCTTACGAAGTAGTTAAAGTGGTCAAAGTGCACGGTGTATTCTGCTGTTTCCAGCCCATCTCTAAGTGGACCAGTGGCAAAAAGGATGGGAATTTAAGCACAGTTACAAAAGCTGCTGTCAAGTTGTCACTGCTGATCAGCAGCATTTGTCAGCGGTAGAAAAAGTTTGCCAATCAGCACTCTGATACCTGTGCTAGTTTCTGAAATACTGCAGATGTATTTAATATGTCGGGATGTGCCAGTGATTGCAATCCTGTATTGGTTACATTAAATCTAACCTCCTTTTTTCATCGTGTTTTGTTATTTAGCCTAGGCCCTGTAGGTTGAATGTTGGTGATGTGGCTAACAAGGCTGGTGTTGTCAGGGATAGAAACCCTTAACATTATATTTTGAAAAACAACATGCACATATTTCATTATTTGAAAACCACTTTATAAGCACTTGTTATCCAGTTAGTTATTTGCCTAGATGCATGCCAAAAAGCAGGGGGAGGAAAGCACACTCAGCTGCTTGTAGATTTTTATCTGTGGTTTCAGTGAAATGCTGTATTTCATTTGTCTTATGTCAGCTTGTGTTATTTGACTTACTCTGCTGTTAACGTAGCAAGATGAAACAACTCTGTAGCACAAACAGACATTAAGACACCGGTAGCGTTGCTTGTCAGGCAGATGTACCTCGCTTGTGCTCATATGGGCCTGTTTATACACCTGGTGTTGTTGTTGGTGATGCCTAGTAAAACTATTTACTCTCTTTTAGCAACGGATCACATTTTGTTTGTGTGTCTGTGTTTCGCAAATCATGCCAGGTGATAAGCAGTCGTTTCCTGCCCTACGACACCATCCCCACTGATGCTGTACTCAGTCTGGATGAGGACACTGTGCTCTCCACCACAGAGGTCAGACTACTAAACTAAATTTGAATCAAGAGTACATGCTGCAGACCTTCTTTTTAATAATTGTATAATCACCATTATGTATCGTTTTGACACAGTGGATATGTTGCTGATGTGTTTCTTGGCCTCATGTCTTTGTGTCTCTTTGTTTCTCTCTGATCTCGGTCCAGGTGGACTTTGCCTTCACAGTGTGGCAGAGTTTCCCAGACCGCATTGTTGGTTACCCAGCCCGCAGTCACTTCTGGGACAGCAACAAGGAGCGTTGGGGCTACACTTCCAAATGGACCAACGAATATTCCATGGTGCTGACTGGGGCTGCCATCTATCACAAGTACTGACGCGCTCCTCGCTGCTACTTTATTGTATTTCACTCCTCTTCACTGCAATTCTGTTTCCATTTAGTTCAATACTAAGACGGTTCACTCTCTTTTATGTTCTCCCTTAGATACTACCACTATTTGTACACCACCTACCTTCCAGCCAGTCTGAAGACCATGGTTGACCAGATGTCAAACTGCGAGGACATTCTGATGAATTTTCTGGTGTCCTCTGTGTCTAAACTACCACCCATCAAAGTCACCCAGAAGAAACAATACAAGGAGACCATGATGGGACAGGTGGGCAGAATATTTTATCCTATATAACTAGTTCATTTTATATCATGCCTGAAGGTAGAACATGCACTGTGTTAGGGATTATTGATGGCACTATTTCAAAGAGAAACAATGCAGTTACTCATTTCTTTCACGGCTGTCTGGGGGCACGCAGTGGTTGCACTACGTTTTTAGTTTTCTTCTGTGATCATCACGTGTGAATAATCGGGTTTAGCGAAGGTCTTGATATTTAAAATTGTTGTAGTCCCTATGCACAATAAAAAAACCAAAGTAGTGGAAATGTCTCTACTTGAAGGTACATTTTGATTGCCTGTCTTTCACTGATTGTGGGGAAATTACTGCAAGCACACTCTTGAAGTGATGTGGGCAGTGAAACACCAGAAGGATGCAGTCGGTCGCAATTTTAACACCTAGACTAGAAGAAGGAGCTATTCAAAAACAGGACAGACATTCCTTACCCTAGAGTCACATTAGCTACAAAAGACAACGACACGCACTCGCTTGATGGGCGTTCCTGGGTGTGCCTAGCCTACTCCTGGTTGCTTGGCAAAAGTTAGGGTGACGCTTCTGTATCGATCGTAGCATGCTATTGCCTAGTATCTGCAAGAGGTCCTACAAGTCACTTCAGAGGTATTGTCAAGTCACAAGAACGATGTTTTTGGATTTAAAAGTATTTATTTCTCGATAGGGGTAACAAAATATATGAGCTAAAATGCCAAACCTATCAGATATATACAGAAATACGATGTCCTGAAGCGTTTCCGCCATCTTGAATGATTTTCTTCGACTCGAGCAACCAACGTACATACATCATGTTGCCCTCACGCTGCCTTCACTCCGATTGGCAGTCGCTTTGTCATAAAATAGACTTCTTGTCTATTTTGGCCCCGCCTCGCTCGTGGCAGCAGCAAGCTCGTCGCTTGTCGCTGGCAAACAGCCACTCCCATTGAAAATGAATGGCAGCCTGCCGCTTTGTCGCTGTCTCTTGTAGCTAATGTGACTGAGGGGTTACTTTTAGGAGAAAACACTTCACTCGATTTTGTAGCGATATCCAGCGAGGTGTTACTTCTCTTTTTGCAAATTCTGGTAGCTTCTTTTTTAAACATGCCAACACCTGCCTTTGAATTATAAAAGCCCACTATATAATTTATTTTTCACAATGTTGCTCAGTATTGAACAGACAGAGAGCCATGCTTTCCCTGATTATTGGTGAGGCTGATGGCCTTTAGACACACATTTGTAAATTCAAATTAAAACGTGTTTTTTTTGTTGTTTTTTTGCAATATGGCCTTCAATAAAAAGAGACTGATGAATAATTACAATAGGCTCTGGAAGGTCAAAATAACTTGTGATGCATTATTTATTTTGTCGGTCTTCTGTATCTTTCCCTCTCCTCCTCCTAACCCACCCCCCCCCCCCAACCCCAGAGCTCCCGGGCGTCTCGCTGGGCTGACCCCGACCATTTTGCCCAGCGTCAGACCTGCATGAACAAGTTTGCCAGCTGGTTTGGCAACATGCCCCTGGTCCATTCTCAGATGAGGCTGGACCCAGTCCTGTTCAAAGACCAGGTGTCCATACTTCGGAAGAAGTACAGGGACATCGAGAGGCTATAACCCTCCAAAGCCCCCCGCTCTCTGGACACAACAAAGACCGAGCGAGGGGGCGGACACATAGAAAAACGCAGAGCCTTTTCATGATTGCATGGCCGGATCAATCAAAAAGGATTGGGTACAGGGAGAGAGGAGGAAAAGAAACTGGAACAGATGTAGAGGACACCACATTCATTGGTCTCCTCCGTGTCCATTTCTCCCGTCTACCCTTTCTCTTACGTGTATTGGGCAATTGCTGAGCACACAGATCCCACTATACAGTATATACACACATATGACTACCACCAACTGAAGGACACCTGAGGACTTTCAAACTGCTCCACTGAAGTGGTTAAAGTCATGGAGTTGGAAATCGTAGCTCGCTGCTTCTGTGTCCCAACAGTGGCTAACCACTCCCAACTCCAACCTGTCTGTTCTGCTCTATACACTCTGCACAGGTCCATGAAAGGTTTTTGATGACAGAATAGTATTGATAGTTATGACTATGAAGAGGATAACACTATTTTGGATTGTGTGTAGGTATTTTTTATATACAGTGAATGAATGGCCAGCACTACTCTATCTGTATTGTCTTAATTAAAAACCAATGGCAGGGTGGGTGAAGAGAGGAATGACAACCCCCTCGACCACAGAACTGAATTCTGATTGTTGATCTGATATTCACAGTGCCTCATGTTTATCTAATGGCGTTGGGATCTTGGAGTCTGAAAAAAAGACATGGTGCAGAATGAGCACCTTGATCTAGCTGCTTTCTGTTTTTGTTGTTTTTTTTCTTCATAATTTGCTTAATGATTGATGGGATAATGGATCTTGTAGTGAATTCTTCAGGTCAGCATTCACATTTTTTCCTTGCTGAAGTATAATGAAAATGATTTGTATTCAATTGACAAACAAAATAATCATGTGCCATTCTGACGTTTCTGGTAAAACTACAACAGTGTCCCACAACTAGCTAGAGGTTACTAAATTTGCTATGTGGGAATAGGTATCCATAGGAACTGAATAGACATGCAGACAACGTTCAGCGGAATTCTCTTTTTTCATTTAAGCAAAAGTCTTGTTCATGTGTCTTTTTTCCCATTTGTAAAGGCTTATATGACAAGCTACAAAGTACTTGTATGCTGTCCCGAAGAACAATAGAAGATCACAAGAGTTGCCTTGGTTAAGGTAGTCAAGCTAACCCAAACCCCTGTGAAATCTAGGGATCGTTTAGGCTTGGTTAGCAAAGGATATTTAAATATGGCTATTGTCTTTATGCCATGGACCCAAATTCATTTTGTCCAGTGACAAGTTTGGCAGTAGGCTGACAAATACTTGGCATGTGCTAACACTGTTTTCATCTAGGAACATGGTATACTGTAGTGCTTGATGCTTACAGAGTCAGAGTTGGCATCATACTAAATTGACTACTGTATTTTCCCAACTTGTTATGAACAAATATGACCAGATTGACAAGAATTTTCACCAAGCATTTCTGATACTGTTAAATGGCGTAGGGAAAACATATGGAGATATGCGTTATGAAGTTAATTATCTCTCATTTGTGTTATTGCTTCAACATAAATACATGTAATTAGAAGCCTTTCAATGTCCAGTATATGTGCAGAATGGCAATTTGTATCTCTGATAATCACAGATTTAAACAGTCATTCATCTCGGAGAGATATAGGTTGGCAATGTGCTATTGTGCTCTGGCCAGATTCACAAGGCAATATTTAAAACCAGGATGTTCAAGTATGTTTCATGAATTTGGTTTGATCCGTTTCTATATGGTAGTCTTCTTATTCTGAGACTTGCATCTCATTTACTGTAAATCGGTACATTGAAAGTGTCAGTGGAACATGAAATTGTGTTTTTTCCAGATGGATCACTAGGCTAATTTACTTTAAACAATTTCTAAATGTTTGGTTTCGTTAACAATCGCAGATTACGCGTATCAGGTTATCTGAAAAATGTTAACGGAATTTGATGAATTTAGAATGTTCACGTGTGATTTTTAAATCACAGTGCATCATGAGTTTAAAGTGCATCTGTCTATGAGGTATCCCTGTAAAGCCAGCAACTTTCCATTAGAAATCTAACCACATCGGCCCTGAAACCTCCTTTGGTAGCTTCAGCTTTATGTTTGAGGAAGATGAATTATCATAAATCCATTTACCGTTCTGTACCCTTCACCACAATACAGTATGTGCCAATAGATCATATATGTTTTTGCTTTTGTATTTCTTTTTTTCATCTGATACAAGGAATGCCATGCATTGACATTTATATTTGGTTCATTAAAAGCATGTCATCTCTATATAAGAAAGTAAAATGTGTAAGAAAGAGGGGGGAGGAGGGGAGGAAAGAGTGTATGTGTGAGAGAAGGGGTGCTGCATGTTATTTTTCACTTCTGAGAATGTGCTATCAGCTTGAGAGCAAATTAACGATCCTAGTACTACTAAACACAGCGCTATCAAGACAACTGAATACGGTCGTAAACAGAATCACATTTCAGAAATGAACTTGGTGCAATATTTAAGATGACATTTTCTCTATCTTTTTCTCTTCTCCTTCATTATGCTGTTTCAGAGGGCAGGGGGTTATATATTGATGTGCCTTCAGAAGAAATACACTTATTGTTTTTTTTCTCATCTGCCTTGTGCAAGAAACAGGTCCCTGTTTTCATTTCATAGTAGGTTATTTTTTTTCTTTATCAGTATTCACATAATGACTCCCTAAATGATATTGTTTAACACTGGAATGCTACTAAGACTCACCACACATCTGATACTGACATTCCTGCCTTTTCTGTTGTAGGAACCTTTTTTTTTTTCTTCTTTTTTTTACGTACTGCCTTGTATTACTATATTTGCAAGGGGCCATTAGAGGGCCCCTTCTCCTG
Organism: Sander vitreus; assembly: GCF_031162955.1. Taxonomy (NCBI): domain Eukaryota; kingdom Metazoa; phylum Chordata; class Actinopteri; order Perciformes; family Percidae; genus Sander; species Sander vitreus. The sequence continues at coordinate 22,452,670 of NC_135860.1, read as the reverse complement.
GTTGTCGTAAGTATAGTAATACATGTAACACACAAATAATTCTCTCATTACACAGTATTTATCAGACAAGATTGTGTCCCGGCTGAATCTCTGCCTGCTTCCTTCCCTCTCTTCCGTAACTGCAGACCTAATTTTATAGAGATTAAAATGGAAAGATAGAGGGGAAAAAAAAAAAAATCACAATTTTGTAAAATAAGTTCATAAAAAAAACAATAAATAAAATGTTTGATATAAAATTACTGTCTGTGTGTGTTTTTTACTGACCATTTACCGTCTTGCTTTAAAAATGTTTTGCTGTGTCTGTCTTTCAAACAAATACTGAATCAAACTTCAGATGTTACAATTACATACTTAAAACCTGCACTTTGCTGTAATATACATACTCACTTTGTCATCCCTCTTCCTCTATGACCTGCTGGCAACCCATCAGGCTTCCCAAAACACATTTTGCGTGTTGGGGTTTATGCACTGCGCCCACTGAGGGAGAGCCAAACTAAATAATACCTTTAGCTTCCTCCTTGTGCGTGTGTGAACCTCATCCTATGCCAAGAAACTGCTGTGTTTACATAAATCTGTGTCAGGATGATCGGTTTAGACACGCTGCATAAATAACCGCATCTATCCAGGATGATCCCATGGTGCATGAGAGGTGCCAACTCTGCTGCATCAACCGCTACAGGAGAGATTGCTACCCCCAAAACACACACGCGCACACACAGACACCAAACTGAGCAAAACTCTTAAAGCAAAAAAGCTGTGCAGTATGGACCAGTGCCTAGTACACATCATACATTATCTAGTGACACACCAAAAGGAAAAGCATTTGGACAGTTACACCGAGACCACATCCACTCTGAATGTTCTGTGGACCAAATCAGGAAAAGAAACCGAGAGATCCAGATGCGTAGATGCTTTGTTGCATGGAGTGAGAGGAAATAAGTGATTTTCGACAAAACCAAGAAGTTTTGAACTTTACTGCACCAGTGGTGTCTAATCCACTGCCAAAAGTCTGCTTGTATGATTGAACGGTATGCCAATCAGTTTCTTAGTCCTACTGATGAGATGTGTATCTGCAGTTGAGATGGATTTCAGCATGCTTGCAGCCAGGGCTCTTCCAGACTGTTGGATTAAATACTGCGACTCCAGGCCAGATTTGACAAATGCCTTTCCCTTTCTATCAGCTTTGCTTTATTGCAGCATGTTACACTTGGCCATATGAAAGAGAAATAAATAAACGCATCACTAATCATATCTAGTAATATATACACCAATAAATTAGATATTTAATGAGACCTTGCAGTGACAGTACAACAGAATGTCATAGAAAAGCAGCTACGTTACAGAAGATTAGAAGGGGATCCCTGTGGCGATTTAATTGAATATGTATAAAATTAGGCAGATTATGGCACTATTAGCCAAAAACAATTCATTTCACAGGATTAGAGGAATCTAATTCTTCAATCAGTTTTTGCCTAGATACAAATCTGTCATCTTACATCTCCTCTGGGTGTGTTTGTGTGCACATACAAGAATGCTTCAGCAAATCCAAAGCACAAGATGTTTCATTTCATACAGCTGTGCCGATAATAATACACTTCTGTTTTGGTATGTAGAGATAATCAGATGATGAGGCTTTGTGACTCACACTTTTGACTTCAACATATTAGCTCATGTAAAGCAGCAAAGCATAAGTATAGAAGTGGTTGGTCTCTCTAAGGCTGTTTAGATGTATCTGTCACATGATAACAGCAGCCAGCAATTAGCTATCTGGATCAAATCATCTGGTTTAGCAGATGGCAGCCCAAAACTGTGTCACCATCTAGAAATGGCTCTGCAGCATTGTGTTAAAATGTGGCATATACTCATTTCTGCGTATATGCTGCACAAGACATTAGATACAGTATCTATAGAAAAATTGCTTTGTTTAATATGATCATAAATCGGCCACTCCTCAAAAAGCTTCAACCAGTTTTACATTAAACAACATTTTAAATTCATTATTGTCTTTCTTACGTCTGTTAGCTTTCAATTGCGGAATCACGTTTAGCAATTTGGTCTAGATCAATAATTCATTCATCTCACAATGAGCCTGTTTGTGAAATGATTAAATGGGAATGAGAACGATGATCTGGTTGATTTTGGAGCATATTTGCACACATTGAAATACATTAAGAGAATTACTTCTTCACCTAAACATGATAAATACTTATTGCCAGTGTTATCATCCCGTGATTATGATGCATTATCATGCAGCTCAAGTGCCTTGTGAATTTACCTTGTTTTCCATCTGTACTGTCTCTGCAGATATCCAGCTATGCATGGGCTCATTTAATGTGACTTAATGATAAATGATAAATCAATTCTCAAACCATGCTGATAATAAGAACTACACTTAACTTTAATATAATGATGTGTGAGCACTACCTCAGTTATCTACCAACCATCCCCATACAGTGACATGGAGCCCTGCTGCTAGTAAATCATAAACATGCTCAACTGGCAGCAGTTCTACTGCAGCAGATGCTGTAGCCTATGAGTCAAATCCGCTTTACTGCATACCAATTTTGCAATTTGATTGTAGATGAGTCAGTCTCTCTGTCAGGCATGTTCCTCATCTCTCTACCTAATATACTGTTTGGAAATTATTATTTTTTTGTAGTCGGCATGAATGTCCAGTTCCATACTGAGTACTCTGTTCAAAGTCATGGATTTGTTTGGTAGGTTGTGGTCATTTCAGTGTTTTCTCCTCATGTAAGTATTGTGTAACCTATTTAAATTTTCCCTTGATGAATTCACCCATTAAACATGAATTTAATTGGCCATTACTTGGCCTTTCTCACAGCAAACATTTGACTTATTATAGCAGGAAATTAGGTACAGGTGTACCTAATTAACTTTGATGATGGCTCTGTTCCATTTAAGTATCCCGGTAAGCCATTAAGCCAGTAAGAGAGCATGCACAGTAGCAGGGCCGTGCACCTGAGACCCCCCCCCCCTGCTATGACATGTCAAAATGTCTGCTGTGAAAAAGGTGTATTAGGAGACCACAGTTTGTTTTTGGCCACTCTGTTGATTTACCGGATGTGAGTCACAATGGGCCTGGGTCATAACCAGTGTTACAACATGGGATGTGTTGTTTTCAAAAGCTTAGGGGCCAGATGGGACAGTTGGGGATGGGAATAGAGTAGGCAGACAATCATATCCACAAAAATTCAATAGCCTACCAGGCATACAGCAGCCGTGAGTAGTGCAGTGGGAAGTGAACCATAACAAAAATTAAAAGAATGTTACAACAACAACAACACCAATAATAACTACAACAACAATGTAATAATACTAATATTAATAGATTCTTTGGATTTATAATCATTTGCATGCGTATTTTGTGACACAATATTCATAATCTTAATTATTGATGTATCAGTCAGGCACCTGTCTCATGGGAAGCACTGTACCACAGCGCCCCCTATCTCTGCTCGGTGCTCACAGCGGGCCTCAGCAGACTCCTCCTCCGCCATTTTTGACTGTAAACATCCTGCCGATTTTAAAAGGACAGCGGTGAGCGGGAGGAAGGCGACTGGCGCCATCTTGGCTGTTTTAATGAGTACAACAGGGGAGGATTCGCTGGGAGAAATAACATAATTATTGGAATTTCACTGTAAAGGGGGTACTGTCGGTAAGTGTGTTTGCAGCTGAAATTTTTTTTCGTGGTTTGGTGTGTTCTACGAGACGAAATAAGGATGCACATTTGTGTGGACTTTCTGCGGCCTTCACTGTACAAGGAGCCGTTAGCCATCAGCTAACGACATAGTTGTGCTGATAGAGGGAAACAAGTATGAGTAGGTTTGGATGGGCGCCTCGTTCCAGTGCGCTTCACTTTCTTTTCATGGGCTAATTGTATTTTTGTCCGCCGTTTTACAAAAGCTATACTTTTACTTCAACGAACTGAAATCTGTACAAATCTGTTTCATTGCTGCTTCTGTAACGTTAGTAAGCTGGCGGCTAAGTTAGTTCATCCCACTTGATGGCGCCGACTATTTACTGGCGTTGACCAACCCCTTGGCGCTCTTAACGTATTACACCGTATTAAGTGCCTACTTAACCACGCACATTTTCTTTTTGACCAATCTGTGTTTTTGTGCAATTTAACAGTGCATGATTCATTGAAGTAGAGTAAGTTACGGGAAAAGTGTCTGTTACCATAGGCAGACGTGCATTTCCAGTGTTTGCCTCCCTGACTGGGAAATAGGCGGAACTTCAGCGCTTGTTTTGATTAAAATTTATTTTTTCTAAATATCGTGCCCTGCTTTGTGTTTTTTTTTTTACTTGCAATGTGCCACAGTTAATCAAATTAAGCATAGCAAGAAACAAAAGAAGTGCTTCGAGGGAGTTTGATCGTTCCTTCGAGAGACAACAGATCCCCATCCTTGTCAAATAATTAGCAAGAAAATGGTTACTAAAACCCAAACATTAGCTGATATAACGTTGGCCAAAACCAATCTGCGTTCCGGGAGGGAATTGGTTTAACGTTTCTCATCTTTACAGTATTGTTGCTTAACTTGCTAAGAAGATGAAAAAGATCCCTGACTTTCCATAGATATCGCTCAATAATTTTTCGAAAACCAGTTAACGTTATAGATAACGTGATGACAGCCTGGTTATTCTGACGTGTTGGACCGGCAGGATTGCTTATAACTGCACGATATTCAGATTGATGTCCGGTATTTTTCACAACTTTAATGAAAACATCCAACTGTTCATAATTACTACGCATTGATTCTGTGCAGCAGTCAAGTTACATTTTCTGCCACATATTCCTTTTCATGAACTGTCAGATATCGATGGTATTATTGCTGAAGTTGGCTGAAAACATTGTTTCTCAAACTCTTCTCTAAGGGATGGTACTGTGCTGCCTGTCTGTGTCTTGCATGTTGGTACTTTTTTTTTTTTTGTCCTGATCTTTTAGAATGACTTTTACATAACCTAATCAATGATGTTTTCCAGGTGGACCATACAGCAGTGTGATTGTGTGAGCCAGGGGAACCAGGGCAATGTTCTACGCCCACTTTGTCCTCAGCAAGCGTGGGCCGCTGGCCAAGATCTGGCTAGCGGCCCATTGGGACAAGAAGCTGACCAAGGCCCATGTGTTTGAATGCAACTTAGAGAGCAGTGTGGAGAGCATCATCTCACCCAAGGTAACGAGACAAAAGTGCAGCCTCTGCATTCTGGTGGTCGTGATGCAGGCCTTGTGTTCACTGTACAGGCTTGATTTGCACAGATCCTGACTTGTTTCAAGGCTTTGTTCTGCTTTTATTGTTGGCTCCCAATAATTATGAGCACTAATATTGAACATGTTTACTACCAAAGAACAATGTTAATAAATGGAAACTCATTATAGGGGTGACAGGTTAGCTCAGTCTGTAGGGAGTTGGGTAGGCAATGCCAATGTGCTCTTGAGCAAGGCACCAAACCCCCAACTGCTCGGGGTGCCTGTCCATTGACTGCTGCCGCTCCCTCACTCTGACATCTCCATTAGTGCATGTATAGGTACTGAGCTTGTGTGTTTATTTCAGGCCTGTGTGTAATGTGTATTCTAACAGAGTGAAAACATTGTAATTTCCCTTGCAGGATTAATAAAGTATAAATTATTATTATAGCAGAGTAAATACTTGGTAGCTGTCACAGTTTAACAAAAGTGTTTGCTTTATTTAAAACAACAAAGTGCAGTGCCTTCACAAAGTGTCTTTGCTCTCATTGCTGTACAATGTTTGTGTATGCTGATGTTACAGTTAAGTCTTTTTATTTTTATTTTTTTTAAACAAGAAAAAATGTACATTGTACGAATGCAACATGCCATTTTTTTTTTATTCCATTTTTTTCCCGTGCCTTTTTTCTCTTAGGTGAAGATGGCATTGCGTACATCAGGCCACCTGCTCCTCGGGGTGGTGAGAATCTACCACAGGAAAGCCAAGTACCTGCTTGCTGACTGTAATGAAGCCTTCATCAAGATCAAAATGGCTTTTAGGCCAGGTAAGGAACATAAAAAATTTTCTGAATTTGTGATCAGTTTTCCCAAAACAGAAACGGACTCGGTCTTTGTGCAGCGAAAGATTGTTGAGAACATTTGTGTGTTATGACACCATTACTGCTGGTTTCTATATTCAGGTGTGGTGGATCTACCTGAGGAAAACAGAGAGGCAGCCTACAATGCCATCACCTTACCCGAGGAGTTCCATGACTTTGACCAGCCACTTCCTGATCTGGAGTAAGTTAACGACATTTACTGCTCTCATTTTGTCCCCTCCATTTTTTTTTTTTCATTGTGAGTTTATCATTCACACACCAGCTGTTGTACTCATTTTTTTTTTTTTTTTTTTTTTTTTCAAACAGTGACATAGACGTGGCCCAACAGTTCACCCTGAACCAGAGCAGAGTAGAAGAGATCACCATGAGGGAAGATGTTGGGAACCTCAGCCTGCTGCAGGACAATGACTTTGGTAGGAAACTACATATACTAACGTGTACACTTGTACCACCCGCTACATATGTATGAGTAGATAAATGTAATTGTAAATTTCAACATTATCGTATCATACTGCAGAATATTTTTAAATGGTATAGATTTTAGAGATAGCATCTCATTGTCAGAGTAATAGAAATGTTGGGTTCAACAAAGACCTACCCTGTACTCTTCAGCTGACTTTGGTATGGATGACCGAGAGATGATGCGTGATGCCAGCACATTTGAGGAGGATATCATGCACGGTGCCACAGCCTCTAACCTTTTGCTCGAAGCTGAGCCTGGCCCAGCCAATCTCCCAGACAAGTCCAACCACATGGAGTATGATGACTTCGGGGACGGTTCAATGGGCAACAGTGATGGGGGGATGCTGGGTGAGCTGTTCTGTTTTTTAATTTTTGCCTTAGCATTGGCTATATAGATGTACTGTTGAAGTTGTTCTATGAGATATTTGTGAGTAAGCAATAACTTCTTTTTTTTATGATAAAGAGTTAATCCTAGCTTTTATTTCCCAGTTGATAAGCTACTGAGCTCTGAAGATGGAGGAGGTATTTTTGATGACCCTCCAGCCATCACAGAAAGTGTCATGATGCCTCCAGATCATTGCGACGATGAGGACGACTTTGACAACCTCCAGTCACGTAAGTAAAGTTTGTTTACCTTTTAATGCAAAGCCTATGAAACAGGAAATTCAGATTTTTCTTGTACATTGTCTCCATTAATCTCTTATTAGTAGGGGTGGAACGGTACATGTATTCGTATTGAACCGAAACAGTACGGGCGTCACCGTTCGGTGCAGGAGTTTACACGGAGAATACACGGTATAAAAATAAATAAAACTTGCGTGCAAATTAATTAATGTAATGCGGAACTACGGTTAGATACACGCGTTCTTTAGGGACACCTGATCTGTAGCCCCGCCTTAGCTCTGAAGCTGATTGGCGTGCTGCCTATGTATGCAGTTTTAGTGAGTCAGAGATAGCAGCACTAAGGACGAGTATGGCGGGTGGTGGCGACCCACAAGAGTTGGAGGACTTGTCAGTTCCAGTAGTACAGGCGAGAGAGTGGTGGATAAGACTGCTGTGGTAGATTAGTGGTACTTTTCCAGCATCGCCGCTCCAAACTGTAACGTTAGTTGGGACAGACACCTTGTTTCTTTAGGCTAACTATATTAGCTTTAGCCAGGCGGGGAGCAGCTTTCTGCGGTGAAAGATGGCCGGGAGACGTCGTGAGAAAGTTGCATTAATCAGGTAATTTAGTTTGTCTTTGCAGAGAACAGAGATGCTGTATTTTCTGTTTTTATAGCAGATTGTCTTATTTTGTTTACAAGTTACAGATGGAGTCTAGAGAAGATTTGGGGTACTTTACACACTTCAGGCTGTTGCAGCTAGCTCAGGGGAGAGACTGTATGACACTAGCTGGTACAGCATGAGACATCAGTGTTTCCCACACATAGACTAATGTGTGGCGGTGCGCCTCACTATCAACACCAGCGTGTGTGTGTGTGTGTGTGTGTGTATATATATATATATATATATATATATATATATATATATATATATATATATATATATATATATATATATATATATATATATATATATATATATATATATAATATTATCTCCTCTGTCACTTGTATCTCGCTCACATACACACACAGCTCCTCCCACCTTGCGATGTTTGGTGTTTTTAGCCTTTCAGGGAGTGCGGCAATGGTTATGTCAAAGTTATGTTAGTGTTAAGGTGAGGGTTAGCTGCCTGTAAGGCGACATTGGAGGCTTCAAACACCATCGAGCCCACCGTGCACACAGCGTCTGTCTCCATAAAGGAGAGAAGACGGCTGGCGAAATTCACAAGTTCACTAAAGGTTGGTATCTATCTCGTGAACACCTTTACACATTCACAATCACCGACCTGACTCTTAGCAAACAAGCGATTGCGTTTGCGTTAGAAAGTTGTTTGCGGTAAAATACTGTTGGGTTGTCGAGGTCAAAACACTATATGTAGCAGCTGTGACTGAAATAAACGTATAATAAATAATGTTATGTCATTTTTTTACTGTCTATTTTTTACTCTACGAGTTTGGTGGGGGGGGCCCTCCCACCACCACCAAACTCGTACCGAACTGTGATGTCTGAACCGAGGTATGAACCGAACCGTGACTTCTGTGTACTGTTCCACTCCTACTTATTAGTGTTGCTATGTTTCTTTAAAGTACATTTTATGTTTACTTGTGTCACGTTGTGTTATTACTTGTCTGTTTATGGGGGAATTACAATTACATTTTTGTGTGTAGCGGGTCCAGACAGCCCAGACTCTGGCCCAGCAGAGCCATTGCCAGCAATGGCTGACCAGACGGAACAGACCACTCTGGTTCACAATGAGGAGGAGGCCTTTGCCCTGGAGCCCATTGACATCACTGGTAAGACTCTCCCTCACCTTTCTGTCGAGATGACTGTATTTTGAAAGTTCTTTCTATTTTTGTATAAAATTCTAAAGAATGAATTCTTCTTTTTAGCATTTTTGCAGGACGTGAAGTATCCATTCTCTAAATGCTTCACCATTTGCAAACCATAGAAAGGCACTCATAGGAAATAGTGCCTACACACATTTCTCTGCATATTGAATGCTAATGACTAAGATTGGCTGATTAGACAATAAATCTACACTGTGAGACGATTGGGGAGATTTTGCTATACCTTTCCAAGGTAGCTATGTAAAAATTGTAATATTTAATGCTCGTGGATCAACGTCAACATTAACGTTACCTAAGTGAAAACGGTGTGTAGTTTCTTTTTAGCAACAATTTGCTTCATTTGCAGGTGTTTCTCAAAAGCATCACATGTCTTACATTCCAGGATATAATGTTAGTGTCCCTTATCTGTTCTTTCTCACAAGAGTTTAAAGCTCAGAATAAAATCTGTTTTAGCCTAATGTTACTACTGCGAGTCTGTTCAGCTTTACAGATATCACACATAGCTAACGAACAATTCCAGATATATAACCCTTGCCTCTGAAAAATCCAGCAAATAGACAGTACCCTAGGATACCGTTACCTGAAACAGGTGATTTAACGTCACCACTCATTATACACAGTTTAGCACTTTTTTTTCTTTTTTCTTCCCCCCATGTTGGTTTTAAACAGTAACGTTAATACAGCGTACTGCTTTACTCACTACTGTTTGTTTATTTGATTGTCATGACTTTGTGCCTGATGACGTACTGTCATTGTTCCAGTTGCTCACCATCAAAGGGGAGAGAGAGCGAATGACCGTTCGCTTGAGTTCAGTAGAGACGGCTCCGCAGGCGTGTAATTACGACTTTATGACTTCTTATAAATGGCCTAAGGAGCGGCGGTGTGCCGCTGCTAAATTTATCGAGCGGAAACTCTGTTAATGACGGCGAAATGACAGTGAAGCAGTCATGACGCATTTATTTTCTTCTTCACGTCTCCAGTGAAAGAGACCAAGGCAAAGCGTAAGAGGAAGCTGATTGTGGACAGTGTAAAGGAGCTGGACAGTAAGACCATCAGGGCCCAGTTGTCTGACTACTCGGACATTGTCACCACCCTGGACCTCGCCCCTCCCACCAAGAAGCTTATGATGTGGAAGGAGACTGGAGGAGTGGAGAAGCTTTTTTCTCTGCCTGCTCAGTCCCTCTGGAATGCCAGGCTGCTCAAGGTGACAAAAGCCTGTTATAAATATGCATGCGTTTGTGGATAAATGTGTACACATTAGAGCTGTCAATCTTCTGCTATAATACCATTCGAATTCCATTTGATATATTTTTTTAATATTAGAATATTTAATGCTCAGTTGCAGCCTGTAAAATAATATGTACTACACTACTCAGGCTTATGCATTGTTGATGGCATTACAAGCATGTGGTTGTTGTTACACGTTCCGTCCACTAGAGGGGCTTCCAACATTAGCCTAACGTTACTGTACCTCGCGACGCAGTTAGAAAACATGAACGAGCTAACTAATGTTAACATAAGCACTTTGGCTCGGTGGAAATCGATTTTAAAGTCATGTTAAAACTATTTCCCGTCCTTACGATTTCCAGCCTCAGCCTGTCACTCCCCCGTGTACGAACGTTACTCTGTACGTAACGCTAGTTAGTAGTCCGTAATGTTGTACTAACGTTATCTTAGACCTCACAATGCCTTGTTTCTCACTCCCGCTAAGTTATTGTTCATAAGACGTGACATGAGTGACACATGCGAGTAGGCCAAGGCGAGAAGAGGGAGATTAGCTAACCTTAGCCAACAGATTTATAAAAAAAAGTCCCATTCGAATAGTAATGTCAGCTTTCGAATAGTATTGATTTCAGCATTCGTTCCAACAGCCCTAGTACACATGTCCACTTCTCTAACTATTTGAGAACTGTCTGCCACCACAGAAATCACTGACAAGCAGTGTAACCACTTGGGGAACAGTAATAAGCAAGTCACACCGGTGGTCTGGTTCTCCAAGTAGGTCGACTCGGGCACTTTTTTTAATGGAAGAGAAGAGAGTAGATTTTATATCTTTCATTGACATTCTGTTCAGGTTGTGGGATTTAAAATGAAAAAATTGAAGCAACAGAAGGTGGAGGACGTGATTGGTTTTGTCTGTGTCTCTTCTCTATCCTCTCACACCCACACATTACCCCTCCAGAATACTGAATGGAAAACGTGTAGATGCATAATTTAGTAGACCACTTTTCCTTTTGTCTAGCATCAATCCTCCCTGTTCCTTGTTATTGTACTACTGACTTGGAATATAGTTGGTAATTCGTTTTAATAAAATGTCCCTTCAAGTTTAACTGTCTAAATAAATCTCTGATGTCAGATGTTCACACGCTGCTTGACACCCCTGGTGCCAGACGAGCTGAGGAAGAGGAGAAAGGGCGGCGAAGCAGACAGTCTGGACGAGTTCCTCAAAGAGCTGGAGAACCCAGAGGTGCCTAGAGAGGAGGTCATGAGTCAGAACAGAGATGTTATTGGTAAGTCATGCAGGAAGAGATGAGGGGTCATAGCCCACTGCAGACATGTCATGAGTTGTGTGATCTGGAAAGAGACTGGAAGCAGAAAATCAAACTGACACACCATCAGTTATTGAATAAGGATATGTTCCCTTTCATATTTCTTCCTTATCCACCCCACAGACCAAACTATCATGGAGGAGCCCAGTATGCTGGCAGCCTCTACAATGGAGGGCAGTAGGACGACCCTGGATGAAACCGTCATGCCTCCTCCATCCACCCCTCGAGGTGTCAAACGCAAGACCCTCGACAAAGAGGCCACCCTTCCTGTGAGTGCTTAACTCCTACATTTTATTTTTCTCTGTCAAAACGGTGGAATTGAGGTTGCATACATTTTCCTCAGCACTTTATGTGGAGGTGGCAAAATGTAGAAAAGTGAATAGAGTTGAAATGCCTACTGATAGTTGCTTTCCATGTTTAAGCAGTAGCGCCATAGTTCATGACAAATTGGTTCACATTTGTTAAACCACTTGCTGGTCTAGAGCAGATTTGATGATTTAATTTCAATCCAGTCACATTGCTCTTATCTATTGTTATTAATTTAAATGCTGAAGCAGTAAACTTTGGAAATGCTCAACAATCAAATGGGAGTAACGGGAAACCTAGTTGAACTGTGTCCTAACTTGGGTGCCCCCCCCCCCCCCCCCGGCTTTCCCTGTTTCAGATGGCTCCCTTGGAGCAGCAGCAGCAGGTGGCTGACCGCTCCGTCTTGTCTCAGAGGTTAGACATGCATCAGGTGGATCTTCCCCCAGAGGAGAGCAGCCTCAGCCTCACCCAGCTTGTCCCTGAGCTTGACCTGCTTGGTGAAAAGGGCAAAGACAAGAAGGATGATAGTGATGAAGAGGAGGTGAGGGGGAAATGGCTGCTTTCTCTGATGCACAATCGTTTGTAGTAGTCATTTGATAGCAATGCATTTTGATTTAAAAACTGCCTAAAGAGCAATCGGAGAAATCCCTAACTGTAAGTAAAACAAGAGAACAAAAAGCAATTGCAAACTTAAGCAGATTATAGAAAATGCCTTTCTGTATAGACAATCTTTCATTTGATTGTACGTGTGCTGCGGTTTGAGTCTGGGCCAGTTGACGCTGATGACTGTTGTCTCTGGTCCTCAGGATGAGGACGGTCAGGGTGGAGACCAGGATCAGGAGGAGAAGAGATGGAACAAGAGAACCCAGCAGATGCTGCATGGCCTCCAGGTACAAAAAAAGCTATTACTTTTCAAATGATTTTGAGAACCAATTTTAGGTAGACTTATTTAAAGTTTTTATAGGATTTGTCTAATAAAATCAGATATGCGTGCAGATTTAGTTTTGCTTTCAGAGATTTAAACATCACATTTGTTTATCTACCATGTCTAAGGGGTGGAAGTAACAAATTAACTGATAAAAGTGGAGATGAAAATGCATGGAAATTGAAAAACGGAGCGTTAAAAATGCATGCAAATGTGGCCGGGTTGGCTCAGTTGGTAGAGCAGGTGCACATATGGAGGGGTCTACCTCCACGCAGAAGGTCCAGCGTTCGAGTCCGACCTGAGACGAGTTCCTGCATGTCTTCCCCCTCTCTCTCTCCCCTTTCATATTTATCTGTTCTTTCCATTAAAGGCTGAAATGCCCCAAAAAAAATCTTTCAAGAAAAAAAAAAAACGCATGCAAATTTAAAAGAGAAAATTAAGTGATTTAATTTAAAGCCGTTTTGATTAAACCAGTCGTGATGTAACGAGTACAGAGCCATGTTTCATCACTTTACCTGTCTTAACGTTCACCATTCACAACACAAAATTGCCATTTATCATAAAATGATAGTAGCCTCAAGGGTGGAAGTAACAAAGTAATTGAAAGAAGGAAAAAAAACTGAAGTGATTAAAAATGCATGTGAATTGAAAAAATGGAGTGACAAACTGGGTTAAGTGATTTGATCAACTTGATTGACATTTTATTTTAAACAGTGTTGCTCGGATAATCAACTGGGCTGTGTTGCTGTCTACCATTCATCATTCACAACGCCCAGCTAACATTTGTCGTTTACATCAAGCAATTTTTGTCACTTCCACCTAAATATCAATCAAAGACCACAGCCACTCCACGCAGTCGGGAGCAGAGCTCTGGTTGGGCTGTAGCAACTCAAATTCAGCCAGCAGCTAGTCTCTCATAGCCAGGTGTGTCTCCACCGCGCTGTGTCAGTGCTGGAGTAGTCTATATCCACGACATTCCACTTCTGGGATTGCTCGGGTGCCCGTTACCTTCCGCTTTCTTTGTTTTGGGATTTTAACCTCCGGTGGATTTCTGAGGACTATGGTTAACTGCTCCTCAGATCTCTGCAGGGTAAATCCAGACAGCTAGCTAGACTGTCTGTCCAATCTGAGTTTTCTGTTGCACGACTAAAACAACTTTTGAACGTACATGTTCCACCAAAACAAGTTCCTTCCTGAGGCTATTTTGCAGCGGCACCGTGGCTCCGTGCGGAGCTTGGCACCGCCCATGACGATTGGGATTCGTTTTTAAAAATGCCAATAAACCAGAGCACGTTTTTCTCCCATCCCGAATGCTGTGTGGACTAGCCAGACCCTCCTCCGCAGCGCTGTGGAGGAAGGTCTGCAAGACTAGTGCTGGAGAAAGCGGCAAAAACCCCAGTGCCGAGGGGGGGGGCATGGTTTTTGATTGACATTTGGGCGGACATAATAAATATCGCTTGCTGTAAACGATAAATGTTGGTTGGGTGTTGTGAATGATGAGTGGTAGACAGACGGTAACACTGCCCGGTTATTAATCAGAGAAACACTGTTTAAAATAAAGTGTTAATCAAATCATTTGATGATTTAATACTCCATTTTTTAATTCACATGCAAATTGACTGCTCTGTTTTTCAATTAGCATGCATTTTCGTCACCTCCATTTTTTTTGATCAGTTAATTTTTCTTTCCTCCACCCTCATAACCATAATCCGATCTAACATAAATCGGAAAAGCGCCGTCTTTGGGAACCTAGCATCCTGGCCTAGTATTGTTTACCTCTCCTTTTTTCCATGTTAAGTTGTTCACTTTACGTGAACTTCAACTGACAGCACTGTGCTTCTGTCCCCAAAGCGCGTCATGGCTAAGACTGGCGCGGACTCAGTTAGCCTGCTTGAATTGTGCCGGAACAACAACAAGAAGCAGGCAGCTGCCAAGTTTTACAGTTTCCTCGTCCTCAAGAAGCAGCAAGCCATCGAGGTCACCCAGACGGAGCCCTACAGCGACATCATTGCCACCGCTGGACCAAGATTCCACCTTATTTAGATATTGGAAGAACAGACAAACACTCTGCTTGCAACAGACATACTTTTTAAATTACTCAACTTTTTTGCCTTTTTATTTTGTGTTTTCCTGTTCCATTTTCTCTGGGGAAGGGGAGGGAGTAGTGGGGAACGGGTTGGAACTTTAAAAAAAAAAAAAAAGAAACAGGATTTTACTGTACTACAGATGGAATCATGCAGTATTCAATTGGTTGAAATGGAGTAAGGAAGAATGTCTCTAACAAGTATATTTATAAATCAACCTTTTTTTCAGTCACCAATTTGTAAGCTTTTCTTTATTTTGTTTTGTAAGTTAAATTTCCATTTTCTGCTTATTCCATAAGTTTTGTACCATTGCCCCTCACAACGTAATTATTGCAGATTTTAGATAAAGAGCCCTGTATTTTCACATGGAATCCTGTATTGACTCTGTACATTTTCTGGAAAGGTACTGTTTTATTGCTCAGAAGTGTAACCTCTCCCATATTCTCCTCGTTGCACTTGTTCTTTCATGATAAACAAAACAATTACTCTGTCAAATTATTGGTGAATCTTACCTGGCATTAAATATCATGTTTCAGATGTATAATTCAGGCCGTTTATCAATTAAGTTTTATGTAATATTTTTTGTACCTTTTTACGTTTGCTTATTCAACTTTTTGCATTATGTAACTAGGTAATGTTCTTGTTACAATTAAGTTCAGTATCCCACCTTTTTAGTCTTCGGGTAACCTCTAGTTGTGATACATCTGTAAAGATTTGAAATAAAGTGTTTTAAGTACTTGGTAACTGGATTTTTGTTTTGTTTATATAGCTTTTAAATTCACCTTTTTACTTGATGACAGACCTGTAATTTAAAGCAATCACCTTTTCATTGCAGGTCTTACGGGAGAGGATTAGGGCCACGTGAAAAATGTATTTGAGTTCTGAGTTTATTCTGATTTTAATCTCAGAATTCTGACACTTTTTTTCTAATAATAAAGAAAAAGTCAGAATTCTGACTTTTAATTTAAGAACTCAATACGTTTTTTCACATGTGGCCCTAATCCTCTTCCGTACAGGTGTTATTTTAATGAGGCCAACATTGGTAATAATGGATGCCAGTATTTTATAGAAAACACTTGTTATATACTTTTCTGTGGTGGTGGTGATAGTAGTAGTAGTCGAGGTTTACTATTAATTCAGTAGGAGCCCAGTGGGGGAATGGTCTTTATTTTGTATCTTTAAGCAATATTACAGGAGGTTGTTATGTTGGGTATCTTCTATGTGTTCCTGTGGTTTGTGATTTATTTTCACTAATACAAATGTCTCAAAAACAACTGGAATGTTGACATGGAAATGGGAGTAATATTGTAGTGATGAGCATGGTGTGCTTAAACGGCTCTGGGTGTGCTATGCTGATTTCAGCATGTTCTAAATGTCTGACCAATCGGATTGCCTGGCCGGATCTACTTGTTGTATTATATGAGATGTATTATATATCTCTCGTATTACTATGCCAATTGATTAATTAATCAATATAATCTCCCTACCCACCAAACAGTTTGAGTTGTTGCAATCCACTTGTCGCAGCCTTCTTATATACTATGGTCGCAGCTAAAGGGGGAACTTAACGCGTAGCCCTTGTTTTTATGCGGACAGGAAAACGGACGCATCTTTACCGGAAACGTCCGTCAACGAACACTTTCCTCCCTTTTTCCGCGTGCGGCGTTTTGAAGATGGCTTCACGTAAAGAGTCTGGTACAGCAACAAGCGCCGTGATGGCTTCTACAGGCGGCACTTTGGACTCTCCTGTCAAACAGATCCAAATCGAGGGACTGGTAAGTGTTACTACGGTGCTGTGTAGCTAGCTTCGTATTGAATTCCGGTGGCGATCGGCAGAGAAACTGGTTCCAAAGTGCTGCCAGAGGAGGATGCTAGCAGCTAAGTGTGAGCATCATCATGGCGGACACAATGTGTGTAACGTTACTGTTTAGTCCCATAGCTGATGCCTGTAGTAGCTACATATTGCGTTATTTAAACAAATACATTACTAACAAACGGATCATATTTGTTGTTTACAACCTCCCAACCGGCTAATAATAGGCTAGCAGTGGTTGTATTTTAGCTAAATTAGCTGGTGTTAAGCTAGCTTTTGGGACGCTAAAGAGGCGTTTCATTTTAAAACCAGGACCTCCCTGCTCGTCTGTATTAAAGGTCCTATGACATGCTGCTTTTTGGATGCTTTTATATAGGCCTTAGTGGTCCCCTAATACTGTATCTGAAGTCTCTTTTATATAGGCCTTAGTGGTACCCTAATACTGTATCTGAAGTCTCTTTCCTGAAATTCAGCCTTGGTGCAGAATTACAGCCACTAGAGCCAGCCCCAGTGAGCTTTCCTTAGGATGTGCCATTTCTGTGTCTGTAGCTTTAAATGTTGTTGAGGAGGAGAGGGGGGGGGCAAGGTGGGGGTGTGGCCTTGACCAACTGCCATGCTTCGCTTGTTTGCAAGCCATGATGTCTCTCTCTTTCTCATGGGTGGGCAAAGCAGAGAAAGGGGAGGTAACCTTTCCCCTTATGATGTCATAAAGGGAAGATTCCAGATTGGCCCATCTGAGCTTTCATTTTCTCAAAGGCAGAGCAGGATACCCAGGGCTCGGTTTACACCTATCGCCATTTCTAGCCACTGGGGGACCATAGGCAGGCTGGGGGAACTCATATTAATGTTAAAAAACCTCATAAAGTGAAATTTTCATGCCATGGGACCTTTTAAGGGAGCACCATAGATTAACGATGCTTCCGCAAGCGTTATATACCACAAAAGAAAAATGTTAATAGGAGGCATTTGTTAGCCGTGCTCATAATCGGAAGCATTAACGCTATGTTTCTTGACATTAGGCTACAGTCACTAAACTGTGGTAACCATAGTAATGTTTTTAATTCAGTAACGTTAACAGTTATAAATGTAATATTTGCCCTGCCAAAGGGTCGATGTGCCTTCTTTGAAACACAATCTATTAAGTTTGAGTTAAGCCTTTCGACTAATTCTTGATTTAAAATATTCTGAAAGTGTTACTTTTTTGGTCCGTACTGAAACACTGATTTGATTAACATTTAAAGGGTTAGAATAAAATAATGCAAATAACTAGGGCTGTCAATCGATTAAAAAAAACTAATCTAATTAATTACGTACTCTGTGATTAATTAATCTAAATTAATCACATACATAATTTTTTCCCAGTGCCTTAACGGTGCCTGAACCGATACTTTTTAAGAAAGTAAAAAAAAGAAGGGTACTAAACAACAGTCAGCGACATTAAAGAACGGCTTGTTTATTGCTAAGGCCATATGGTCAAAATTAAATGATTTAATAATAATGTTATAACAATAACGAACGACAAAACGACAAAAACGACCACCAGATAGGAAAAGGGCATTAACAATAACTTTGAATGCCCCATGAGGCTGTAGGTTACCAGTTTCATTGAACGCACCGTCTGTGTGTTTCTGACAACGGCGGCTGCAGATTGTTACATCCCGGTGTTGAATCCTCTACAGTGAAACACAGTCACACTTTACACCGTTTAGCGTTAGCTGTCAGCATTTTAACCATTGTGTTTAATCCAGCTACTAGCTAGCGGTAGGCTAACGTTAGCTGCTGTTGAGTATAGTGTCACATGCAGCGGGGTTTGTGTTTCCTGTAACGTCTGTTTCAGAGCAGCAGAGAGAAGCGCAGACATATCAGTGGCACCAGATTTTCGTCTGTATTCAAACGTCAATATGGAATGGATTAATCTGCATTAATTTTTTATTATTATTATTTTGACAGCCCTAGTAGATACAAACATTTTCAGTATTTAGCATCCCACAGTTTTGGAACCACTGATATAGAAGATTACATAGGACCTAACAAAGGACAGGAACGCATTGTGCTTCATTACTGCATCACTTTTCTAGGGCTGGATCCGAATATCCTTTCGTTGGGTAGGTATTCGATATTCAGTGTTGGGATTCGAATATTGAGGTTTTTTTTTAAACGTGCATGAAGGCTGAAATTCACTTTGGCGTTTTGTAGGGATTAAGCTGCTAGCTAAATGTCCGCTACAAGCAAGCTCGAGTATAGTGTTAACTAGCGTCACATGCAGCGATGTTTCTGTTGCCTGTCTGTTTCAGAGCATCCGAGAGAAGCACAGACATATCGGTGGCACTGAAATGAGGCGCCAAAATCCGCGTTGCTATTCGGTCCGGTAGATACCGGTCGTTAAGGCACCGGTGCCATATTAGCACCGGATTTCGGTACCCAACCCTATTCAGGAAGAAGATGTAAATGTTCCAATCAATGATCCAGGCAGCGCATTCTCGTCTCCCTCCTTCATTTTACAGTCGAATGGTGGCTAGAACGGCTCCGGGTCAAACTTCAATATGGAATGGATTAATCTGCGTTATATTATTTTTTTATTTTGACAGCCCTACAAATAACGATAAATAGCAGAGATCCCACTTGGAAAGAGTTATTTGTCAGGTTGTTGGTCAATTTTGCCCTCTGTTTATATTAAACAAGGTTTGATTCTTATTTCCCCCACCAGCTCACATTTCATGTTTTCAAACTACAGACAACTGACAATTTTGCTGATATGGCACTCCTCTGGTTTAGTCAAATTATTATATAAAACATTATTGCGAAAGATGTTATCTTTCAGCCTATTTTTGGCAGTTGGGAACAAACACATGCGTGAGACATTTGTTTCTGGATTTGTGGTTTTTGAACAATTTTAATGGCTTGTTGCTTTTCTGTTATTACCCATTTTTAACAGATCTTGTGTTTTACTTTTAAACTGATTGTTGCTTCTATGTGTTCCTAATCTCTGACCAGTGATCTCTAACAAGTACATTGTAATACATCTTGAATTGAACTCCACACAGCCTACACATTGTAGTACCTCAGTATAAACAGCAGAGGACAAACTTGCTTCACTGCCATGCACTGATGCTGTCCCTTCTCCTGCCCTACGCTGCACTGGACACAAAGCAGCCTATTTGCCTGGTGTGCCTGAACGCAGTAGCAGGACGTAAACCTGCCAGCTGCTTCCTTCCTTTTATCTTGCTCATTAAAGCTGCCCTAGAGTCTCGGGCCCTAATTTAAAATCTAAATATTTCACCTCAATGTGTATTATTTAGACCTCCTAATGAGATTTTCGTAATTCATTTTCTCAGCCTTATCAACCAAACATTTTTAATCGCAGCAGTTAAATTAAAAACAGTCGCGAGCCGTTTAGTGTGTGGCCTCATTTGGATTCAGACTGTTGAAGGAAAGGTGTCTATTGCGGGCAGAGTTATGAAAGACGTTTCACCTGAATGCGTTGATATGCAGCAGTTGCTGCTGTGTTGCGTCATGACCCGACTGTCGGAGGTTTAGCTGGAGGGTTTCCCACAGACAGCATCACCACTGCTGTCTGGTAGTGTTGGGTTGTTTCCTTGCTTTTGAAGAGCTTTCAGTGGCTGCTGTTGCCACCAGTATGGAGTGCTGCACAGCGACGGGTTCCATTAAACACCCACTGAGATCACACAACTGCCTGTGTGTTTGAAAAAGGCTTTGTTCATTTATTCTGATGTATGATTTACGTCAGACGCTGGTCATAGTCCTGTACCATGAATAAAGGAACAGGTGTAGCACCTTTTTTACACAACATTTTGGGATTGTGATTTGAAAGTTCTGGGGAAAGGCAGATAATATAGTATGTGTAAATTATTTTCATTTTAACATTTCTTTTAGCAGTGGCCACTTGCCACCGGTCCTTATGCCTGGGCTCATCAGGAATAGGCCTGCACAAGGCCTGACGCTCAATTTTCATTTCCCTTCAGTACTCCGTCTGGGTTTGCAGTATATTCTTGGGTTTTCTCCGGTCAAATATTTGTAGGTCCAATCAGCGAACAGAGGAACTGCCTGAGAACGATGACGTTGAGGACGTGCACTAGAAAGATGCGAGCGAAGCCACTCGGTCCGTTGTGGCAGCAACGCTGCAGAATATCCCAAAGTTAAAGCCCGAGCAAGAACAATCTTTGCTGAGTTGTGTTGGTGGCCATGATGTTGTGGCCCTCCTCCCCACGGGGTTCGGGAAAAGTTAGATTTTCCAGCTCGCTCCGTTAGTGGTGAAGGAGTTGGCTAAGGCTAACGCTAGCGATGCTAATGCTAAATATAAGCCCATAGTTGTTGTCGGTCTCCCCTCTTGTTGCACATGCGCATGACATACGTCACGACCAAACGTTAGCGATTGGCTATGGCAGATCCAATAGTTTTAAACTTCAACAGAGTACCCGCCTTCAAAGAAGTTAACACTTGTCAATGGAGAGAGGCCAGACTCTCTGTACAAATGAAATGTACCAGAGTCTGGTAGGACCAGGCTATGTATCAGGGCCATATTTAGTTCAATGTGTTATGTCTCTATTTCTGGTAGCCTACTGTACTTCAATGGCCAGTATGTACTTTCTTTTCTTTATTCATTGAAGCCTCTATGTTTACAGGCTTGTGGTGACGCGCAATGTGCTATAGGTGCCCAAAAATATATATGTTTGGTACTGTCAGTTTGTTTTGTCATGGTTCATGTGTGCAATAAACATAAGAAAATAAATCGTGGCAGAGAATCGTGATATCAATTCTAAGCTTAAAAAAATCGTGATTCATATTTTTCCCCCGAATCGTCCAGGCCTTATCAGGAAGGTGTTCACACTGAATAATGTGACACAGATCAGCTGTAACACACACAGACACCAGAGATTACTTACTACCCAGTGTAGAGACATACTGTATGCTCCTATCTGTCCAGTACAGTTACAAACTACTGTGTGGTTCTATCACTGCTTAGTACATAATCTACAGTTTAGGTTTACTTGGTATTTTTAAGTTGTAATCCTTAAGATTTCAGTCCTGGTTGTTTTGGTGAAACCCAAGGATACTTCATTAGACCCTCATTGAGCAGCTTCTTTAAGAACCTACCACAGAAAAGCAACTGAGTGTTTACAGCACGGCCAAACAAACTTGTAAGTCAGTCAGAAATCATTGCAGCCGCAATCTGATTTCATGCTGGGCACTGCTCCACACAACAATGGGTAAAGTTGTCTACCTTGCGTTTTCTTCTTTTTCAATTACTCCCTTGAAAATGTTAAAAATGATCTGCAGATGGAATAAGAACACTGAACGGGACCATTTTCTTTCTTTTTCCCCCCCTTGTGTTTACTGTGACCACTTCACAATAATAGCCACTCACATTTTCTCCAGTTGAATGCTTTGAATGTGAAGCAGCAGCCGTATGAAATGTTGGGTTTACATTAGCAGCAACTTATACATACATACATCTGATACGCATTAGGAGAGTGAACAGTAAACTGTGGGGCTGTTATCAATAAGATACAATTTAAAAACTATAACAATGGATTACATGCGGTGTTGTTTCCTGTGAATCCCTTGAGCACTTGAAGGCAATTTGAATCCAGCGTGGGAATGGCAGACTTCCACTTACCATAAAAACTAATATAAAGAGAAATGGAATTGAAATGGAATGACGTGCAGCAAAGGGCTGCAGGTCGGAATCAAACCCGCAGCCGCTGTGTCGAGGACTGAGCCTCAGCCAAAGATCATCGTCCCCTCTGTAACACATCAATTGATGCATACCTAATCAACCTTTTAATATTTGCTGCTACTATGAACATTTATTTTACTACGTATACAGAGCATCTTTGGCACAAAAATGTATTTTGCGACGTATTAAGTTCTATCTTATCTCCTCTCATTATCAAGGTTGTGAACATCATTAAGGCCACTCAAAACCGTTTCTGTCCTCTCAGCCTACAGATTTCAGCGGAATATTTAGCGTCAGTCATTTTCTTCAAAAGATGAACGTTAAGGGATTTGAATGTATTCAGATTTTAGTAAGCTGTTTGAATACTGTAATCAGATTCAATCAAATGCTATTAATCTTTAACTGCAACAGCTTACAAGAATTAGCAGCCTCTATTCTGTTTGAGAAGTGTAGGGCTGTACCGAATACCATTTTTTTTTTTGAGCTTCGAAGGTTGGGTGCTTTTCAACAGCGAATATTCAAAGCAGCGGTGGCAGCGGCGGAGGAAACCAACATTTCCGACCGCACCTGAAGGCAGCTTTATTTCATGGAGAAAAAGAGAGAAAAGAGACGAAGCTAGGACACAGTCATCCCGGGCAGTTCAATGCTTGTGTTTAGTTTTTTTGCCTTCATAGTGTTAAAAACTTTTTTTGGAGCAGTGATGGAGGTTGTGATGTTTCCTGTTACTGTAAACGTTACGAGACTCGCACGCCGCGATACGGACTGACGAGTCTGGTAGCCGGTTAACGTTATCTGATTGTCCACCGCAGGGTGACGTTGGGTTGCTTTTATCCAGAAGGTGAATCGGACTCAACGTTTTGTCGCAGGAATTCAAAACAAACAGAAAGACCTGCGTTTTTGCCGGAGTTTATGCACAGCTGTACTATCTTTACCTTGTCGCCTGAAACGACACCAGGCTGCTACAGTATAACCATTCAGACCTCTACACACATCAGACTGCTTGCTTGTAGCGGACATTTAGCTAGCAGCTTAATCCCTACAAAACGCCAAAGTGAATTTCAGCCTTCATGCACGTTTAAAAAAAAAAAAAAAAAAAACTCAATATTCGAATCCCAACACTGAATATCGAATACCTACCCAACGAAAGGATATTCGGATCCAGCCCTAGAAAAGTGATGCAGTAATGAAGCACAATGCGTTCCTGTCCTTTGTTAGGTCCTATGTAATCTTCTATATCAGTGGTTCCAAAACTGTGGGATGCTAAATACTGAAAATGTTTGTATCTGCTAGGGCTGTCAAAATAATAATAATAAAAAAATTAATGCAGATTAATCCATTCCATATTGACGTTTGAATACAGACGAAAATCTGGTGCCACTGATATGTCTGCGCTTCTCTCTGCTGCTCTGAAACAGACGTTACAGGAAACACAAACCCCGCTGCATGTGACACTATACTCAACAGCAGCTAACGTTAGCCTACCGCTAGCTAGTAGCTGGATTAAACACGGTTAAAATGCTGACAGCTAACGCTAAACGGTGTAAAGTTTGACTGTGTTTTACTGTAGAGGATTCAACACCGGGATGTAACAATCTGCAGCTGCCGTCGGAGAAACAACACAGACGGTGCGTTCAATGAAACTGGTAAACTACAGTCTCGTGGTGCATTTGAAGTTATTGTAAATGTCCTTTTTCTATCTGGTTGTTGTTTTTGTCGTTCCACAGCAATTTACTAGTGAAATAAGTTATTGTTATACATTATTAAATCATTTAATTTTGACCAAATGGCCATAGCAATAAACAAGCCGTTCTTGAATGTCACCAACTGTTGTTTAGTACCCTTTTTTTATTTTTTATTACTTTCTTAAAAAGTATCGGTTCAGGCACCGTTAATTATGTATGCGATTAATTTCGATTAATTAATCACAGAGTATGTAATTAATTAGATTAAAATTTGTAATCGATTGACAGCCCTAGTATCTACAGAAGGGGGGCCCCATTCGACAAAGTTTGGGAACCACTGTCCTGTATATTGACATTTCTTAGTAATCTTAGTTAAATCAGCCTGGCCCTGCGTTGTGTGCACACTGACTGTTTTAATGTTAAAAGAAATGAAATAAGGTTATTTCTCAAAAACAGTATATTACAGCCCACGTGTAGAGTTGGTCTACACATCAGTGGAGCTAAAAGAAAACTCATCACAGGATCGTCTTTCTTCCTGTACCATAACTTGAGTCCCGTTGTGGCAGGAATATGAGCTCTTTTGTGTGAGGTGAGAGAGAAGATTTATGATAAGAATTAAAGGCGGCCAACGTGGGATTTGGACTGCAATTGATTTTGCACAAATCAATTTTAAGCTTGTTGATTTATAACACGCTGTGCACATATCAATCTTGGGCCTCTTCACATTGTTTTTTTGTGTGTGTGTGTGTGTGTGTGTGTGTGTGTGTGTATGTGTCTGTTTTTTCCAGGCTTTGCATACAATACCTGATGGCATTTACTTGGGACCAGGAAGCCAACACAACAAATTCAGTGAAACCCTGGTCCTGTCTTTTATTGCAGATGCCTCTTCACTTCCCCTCTTGTAGGGATTTCTGTAGATTCAGAAGTTTTTTTAAAGCTCTGCTTGAATTTAGCCTTATTTATTTGACCTTCCTCGAGTTGTTTTTGGCCAATTGTCCATCCCTTACCCCCTCCTTTTCCAGACGGACACTATCTAAGGGTGGGATGAACAGATTGCCAAGAGTTAGATAGCTAGAAAGCATTCTGTATCTGTGCTATCTGCGCTCACTGATGGAGGAAGACGAGAAAAGCTATTTGCTGTCAGAAAAAGGAGGCAGGCTCAAAGAGGCAGGGGGCTTTGTAAAAGCAGCCAGTGATGCTGATTCTGAGTCTTCCACTGGAGCCATCTTCTCCCTATCTCTCTCTCTCTCTCTCTCCCCCTCCCCCTCCTGACCTATTCTTCAGACCTTCCTCCCCTCTCAGTCAGAAAAGACAGGCAGGCAGGGAATGAGATTTGTTTTTCTTCCCACTCCACCCCATATCTCCTCTTCTCCCACCCCTAGCTCTTTTACTTGTTGCATGACAGGTCCAGCACACTATTGAAATAAATCATCTCCCAAGACAGATGAATGCGTGTGTATGCATGTGTGTGCGTGAGCCAGTGAGACAAGTAAGGGCTCCCTCATGGTGATGATGTGTGTTTTGTTGTGAGCACGGCCCCAGGACTACCACCCTGCTTCTGCGAGCATGTGTGTGTGTATGTGTGTATTATTAATGCCTCTGGCTGTGACCTGCCCACACTGTTATCAGCGTGATTTATGCTCTCCCCCTCCAAACTCTGCTTTCAGCTTTGTGTCCTTTTCTTGTACATTAAGACACTTTGCCTTTTTCTCTACTCTTTGCTATGTCTGTTTTCTGTTTTTGCTGGTCAAATCGTGTGTGTGTGTGGGTGGGTGGGGGTGGGGGTGGTTGTGAGAGAGCCCTACTGTCCTTGGTGTCAGTGATGCAGCATTAGAGCTTAAACCAGCTCCTCAATCATTTGGAGGCTTGTCCTATTGGCCCATTTTTATCTGGCATTAAATATTAAACGCATACGATGATGCATGGACACCCTGTCCAGATGAGGCACGGCGATGTGGGATATCAGACGATAAGTCCAAATATACCCTCCCGCGGTACGGGGGTAGCATTTTTCTTAAAATTTCACTAAACTCAGGTTTTTATTCTTTATGTGTGCCGCCTCTGCTCTCTCCAGTGTAGATTGCTACGCTGTGCTGAATACTAACTGACCTTTTGTATACACTCTAGATCGTGATGAACTGGTGTTAGAGCTTGCAGGTGGTGCTTACCACTCAACTTACCACTAAACCCCTGCCTGAGTAACCTGCACCAGAATACCCTCTTAACAGATTTTTTGTGGTTTTATATAAGAGCTTAGTGACCAGTGAAGAGTGCAGAATGGTGGCTGATTTATTATGCAATTTAAATCAATGTAAGGGGTGTTGTTGATGTGGTAGGTTTTCTGAAAAACTAACCGTTTAATCCTCACTTTTTGTGTAAGGACATGTAATTACCATAATGTTGCAGCCATTGTGTGTAACATTTTCCGTGTGTATGTATGTATGTATGTATATATGTGTGTGTGTGTGTGTGTGTGTATATATATATATATATATATATATATATATATATATATATATATATATATATATATATATATATATATATATGAGGACGCCTTCTCAAAGCTTTAGGCCTCAGTGGACGATTCCCTTGGCAGCAGTTGACTGACATCTGAGGGCCGGTGTTGCTAGGAGACACTCTGTCATTCCTGGCGCGCCATTGACAGGAGCACATCATAGCCCAGTGGCCCATGACCGTTGAAACAAAATGCCCACAGTAATGCAGTGATTTAAGACATCTGTCCGTTAGGGTTAACAACATTTAGGAGGGCCTGTTCACTTTGTACTCCAAGCCAGGCTAAGTAGCGCCTAAATACTATCGGTATTATCGATAAATCAGCCAGGTCAGTATATCTTATTGCAGATGTATCAAATCTGTGAATGTGGGCCGATAAATAACAAGAAATTACAGTACGGAAATGGCAAACCAGATTTGAGGTAATTAAGAAACCGTCACCTTTCAGCTAAGGGTGGAACGGTACACAGAAGTCACGGTTCGGTTCAGACATCTCGGTTTGGTTCGGTACAATGGAGGGAAAAGCAAAACATAAATGCAGAAAGCAATTTTTTTTATTGTGCATGTCTCAGGCTGTCCACTGAGCTAGCTGTAACAGCTTGAAGTGTATAAAGATGTAAACCGTAAATAATAAGTAGGCATCATCTCCAGACTCCATCTGTAACTTGTAAACAAAATAAGACAGTTCAGTTACTAGTGTGATATGGGAGACAAGCACTGCTCTTATATGTGAATGCACAGAGCAGGGATGTTAAAAGAGCAGCTTCGGTTACACAGAGCAGTTGACGAGTTTTGGTGTTAGCTTCACACGCTAACGGCGAAGCTAATAGCTAATGGCGGAGCTAACAGCTAATAGCGGAGCTAACGGCTAATGGCGGAGCTAACAGCTTATAGCGGAGCTAAGAGCTAACGGCGGAGTTAACAGCTAATACCGGAGCAAACGGGCCTGGAGGCCATTTGTGGTTGTACATCACTAGTCTGTGAGCAAAATGTTTGCCACCAGATACTGAGAAACTCTTTACACGTTTGTGATACCGCAGAAAGTATTTCACAGTCAGAAGGCATCTTCTGTACCGCATAGTATGTAAGAAAGATGAAGCCTCCCACTGCACAAAATAAAATAAAAATAGTAATCACTTGTACTCCCACCTAACTATTCATATTTTGATTCTCCAATATGTTGTGGTAATATTTACCATGGCCTGAAGTCACTGTTAGGCTGTGTAATGAGTTGAGGAAAGTAAACTCATGATGAAAATATATTTGTGATTAAAAATTGTCCTTATTGAATTCAGTCACATATCCCCGCATATGTTTTTTTTTAATCAAGTTCTAAATGAACATTATTATCTTTTATGTTTTTATACATTAGAAAATAAAGTGTTACGGCACACTGAAAGAAAAGCCATATCTGTTTCCCATTGTTATTAATGTAATACAGTAGTTTAATGTATATGTACTGTGCTAAAACACAACGTGTAAAGGAACAGAGAAAGGAACACCGCTAATCTTGTAATAAAAAAAAAACAAAAAAAAACCCATCTCAACCAAACTAACCCCAACACAAACTGGTGAGCACAAATCAACATGACGAGCAATTATATTGAATAACATAAATCAAAGGATGATAAAATACAATAACGAGCTAATGTATTTATCGTGCCTATTGTTTTTGCATTCTGTGGCAGAATGGTAAAACAATAGGCACAATAAATAAATTAGCCCCGGTTCAGAAAATGAAATCATTTTTCAGAAACTGTCATTTAAAAGCGTGTAAAGTCTCCTTTCCTCCCTCTCTAGCTCTATTCTGGTGTGGTCAGGCTACAAAATCAGCACCAACAACCCGCCAAATGCTGGTAAAATATGCAAGTAGCTGGTAGATTTGCTTTACTCACCAGCACAAAAAAAAACAATGGTCATCCATTGAGCAGCTAGTAAAATGTGAACATTCACTAGCCATTTGGCCAGTGAACAAAAAAGTAAATATGGCACACTGTTGATACTTCAATGATGGTGCTCTTTCTGTTTTCACAGGTGGTGCTAAAGATTATCAAGCACTACCAGGAAGAGGGCCAGGGCAGTGAGGTGGTTCAGGGCGTCCTGCTGGGCCTGGTAGTCGAGGACCGGCTGGAGATCACCAACTGCTTCCCCTTCCCCCAGCACACCGAGGATGATGCAGACTTTGATGAAGGTAAACGAGCGCAGTGTTCTCTTTCGGCTGGAAAAATGCACCCACACGCACAAAATAACATCACAACTGTGGAAGGAGTACCTGTGGTGATGGGGGTCTACGATGCCTGGTAAATTTAGGACATCGTAATTAGGGGTGGTACGTTTCACAAAACCCACGGTTCGGTTCGTATCACGGTTTTAGGGTCACAGTTTTCTGTACGGTTCTTGTTTTTTTTTTTTTTTTTTTAAATCTTTAACACTCCAGAAATATACTTTAGCATATGATATATAGCTTAATTATCCACAATGTAGGATACAGTATTAAATAATTCTGTAGTTATATCATGTAATCATGCACAAACTGAATTTGACTTGACTTTAAGCACATTATTGGGACCATCTCTGAGGAAAGCTAGGTGAGATTTTGATACAGCAAGAGGGAAGACATTGATGATTTCAACATGCTTTTTTCATTTATTTGGCAGAAAAAGGAGAATGTGTATTGCCGTCTAAAAAATATGTATTGCTAAAAGAAAAAGAGAGGAACTCTTAAACCGCTGTCTTTTGAATAAGTCAGAATACGTTAAATCTAAAAACAGTTTACATTGTTAGTTAATTTCCTATTCTGGCCTGGGTCATACGGTTTGATAAAGTACTTAATTGGACTTATCATTGCACTTACAATAACGAGCGTAGCTGTCAGGTCCTCCAGTATACATCTCATCTCCTTTTTTTCCTGCATCCACCGTGTGTGTGTGTGTGTGTGTGTGTGTGTGTGTGTTTGTGTGTGTGTGTGTGTGTGTGTGTGTGTGTGTGTGTGTGTGTGTGTGTGTGTGTGTGTGTGTGTGTGTGTGTGTGTGTGTGTGTGTGTGTGTGTGTGTGTGTGTGTGTGTGTGTGTGTGTGTGTGTGTGTGTGCACACACGTCAGTCGCGGGGAGAACTGAGCAGCCCCGTCCACTGCAGAGACCCGACAGGATCTAAACTGCAGCCGCTTCAGCGACTTTAGAGTGAAAAAACTTTACAGTACATTGATGTTAAAATGTATACAGGTTGGCAGGACGGTCTGAAATGTTTTGCATGGTCTTTAGCTGTACGTTTTGTTGGCAACTTGTCCACACCTCTTCTTTCGTGTGAAAGGGAAGCACACTGTCTGAGGTCACGTACGGGCACGAGGCTACATTGCGCATGCGTCGAACCGTGCGGCACACACACGCTCCGAACCGAGACAAGCGGACCGAGCGGTTCGGATGTTTTTTCATGAACCGTACCACCCCTAATCGTAATATCTGAATGCTTCAGACACATACAGGCTTTGGTCTTGGCTTGTTCTTAAATTATAAAAAACAAAAGATTGCTTTTTAGTAATTAAAATTTGACTGAATGCCATGATGGAATTGGGAGGTTATTTATCAGCACGGAGTACCTGAGTTCACATACCACATGGCCCTGAAAATACAGTATTAGTTGGAACCATTCTATGTAAAAATGTGTGGAAATTTTGTAGTTGGTTGGCTAGTTAGTTCATTTGACTATGTCCTTGACGGGTAAGCTGAAAATATAATTTCCGTCAAACTAATTAATTAAAAAAGCGATACAATTGCAAACAGAAGCAACTGGTCCTTGAATTCTACCAGAAATTGTCCTTTAAAATACAGCACAAATGTGGCAAAGAAAGATTTCCTCCAACCCCCAAACCAAATGTTTGACAGGAGGCAATATAGTGCCAACTTGTGTGTTAGTTCACAAAATACATTTTTGAGATACGTTCTTAGCCCATTATGGTGCCACAAACCTTAAAGACAAGGGATG
This sequence comes from Sander vitreus, assembly GCF_031162955.1. Taxonomy (NCBI): domain Eukaryota; kingdom Metazoa; phylum Chordata; class Actinopteri; order Perciformes; family Percidae; genus Sander; species Sander vitreus. The sequence continues at coordinate 22,422,116 of NC_135860.1, read as the reverse complement.
CCCTCCCGAAACCCGATTCAGAGTATTTTTAAGGTCCAGAGTTATCGGTTCTGCTATCGGTACTTGAGAAATTAGGGAGTGGGATTTCCATAGAGGGAAACAAGATTATAAAGAAATTAAAGTCTCTCTCTCTCTCTCTCTCTCTCTCTCTCTCTCTCTCTCTCTCTCTCTCTCTTGTTGCCTGTCTTTGCGCGTCTTTGCGTGTCTTTACAGAACAATCGCGTGTTTATTAAGCTAGTGTCTACCTTCCACTCCAAGCACTCCTGCAGTTAATCTCCATTAGGGCTGTTGGTACGAATACAGAAAGTTGAATATACAGTAATTCTGAAATGCTGAAATCACTATTCAAATGTGACTTTTTTATAAATATTTTGGCTAAGGTTAGCTAATCTCCCTCTTCTCGCCTTGGCCTACCACATGTGTCACTCATGTCACGTCTTATAAACATTAAGTTAGCGGGAGTGAGAAACACAAGGCGTTGTGATGTCTAGCTAAGCATTGGGGTCTAAGCTAACGTTACGTACCGAGTAACGTTAGTACAGGTGGGAGTGAGGGGCTGCGGCTGGAAATTAGAAGGGCGGGAAATAGTTTTAACATGACTTTAAAATCGACATCCACCGAGCCAAAGTGCTTATGTTAACATTAGTTAGCTAGCTCATTCTTGTTTCCTAACTGTATCACGAGTTATAGGAGCTTAGCTGGGAGCTTCATGGAGACAGCTTAAGTTTATGTTAGCTGCCCTACAGCTGTCAGAGTTAGCTTCAACTTCATATATTACAAAGCTGTATTCTCAGTAACGTGACAATCTGCAAGAAACGGGTTGCTTATAAATCACTAAAATAGTAGTGACAGCCCCGTTTGGCTAGGCTAGTTATTAACGCTGTTAGTATCAGAGCTAACACTATTGTTACTTATCTAGCTAGTTTATGACAAATCGTTTCGGCTGCGCTTTCTAACATGATGTCATTGTGCTAACCGAGCACCGTTTGCCTTTACAACAGAGCCGCTTCACTACACTTGTTAGATAATGTTTCATTACAGAGTTCTCTGTTGATTTATGTTTGTCGCTGTTGTGTGTGTGCTCATAGTGTGAAATGAATGTAAACAAAGTTGTGTGCAATGCACCATGACGTAGGTCCACTTCAAGGCCAGGCTGATGTTAGAAGTCTCTCTAGTGGACAGAATGTGTAACAACAACCACGTGCTTAGTGGCATTGACAATGCATAAGCCTGAGAAGTGTCCATCCATCCATCTTCGTCCGCTTATCCGGTATCGGGTCGCAGGGATAGCAGCTCCAGCAGGGGACCCCAAACTTCTCTTTCCCGAGCCACATTAACCAGCTCCGACTGGGGGATCCCGAGGCGTTCCCAGGCCAGGTTGGAGATATAATCCCTCCACCTAGTCCTGGGTCTTCCCCGAGGCCTCCTCCCAGCTGGACGTGCCTAGAACACCTCCCTAGGGAGGCGCCCAGGGGGCATCCTTACCAGATGCCCGAACCACCTCAACTGGCTCCTTTTAACGCGAAGGAGCAGCGTCTCTACTCCGAGCTCCTCACGGATGCCTGAGCTTCTCATCCTATCTCTAAGGGAGACGCCAGCCATCCTCCTGAGGAAACCCATTTCGGCCGCTTGTACCCTGGATCTTGTTCTTTCGGTCATGACCCAGGCTTCATGACCATAGGTGAGGGTAGGAACGAAAACTGACCGGTAGATAGAGAGCTTTGCCTTCTGGCTCAGCTCTCTTTTCGTCACAACGGTGCGATAAATTGAATGTAATACCGCACCTGCTGCGCTGATTCTCCGACCAATCTCCCGCTCCATTGTCCCCTCACTCGCGAACAAGACCCCAAGGTACTTGAACTCCTTCACTTGGGGTAAGGACTCATTCCCTACCTGGAGAAGGCACTCCATCGATTTCCTGCTGAGAACCATGGCCTCCGATTTAGAGGTGCTGATCCTCATCCCAGCCGCTTCACACTCGGCTGCGAACCGATCCAGTGAGTGCTGAAGGTCACAGGCCGATGATGACCACATCATCTGCAAAAAGCAGCGATGAGATCCCCAGCCCACCGAACTGCAACCCCTCTCCACCCCGACTACACCTCGATATCCTGTCCATAAATACTACAAACAGGATTGGTGACAAAGCGCAGCCCTGGCGGAGGCCAACTCTCACCTGAAATGAGTCCGACTTACTACCGAGAACCCGGACACAGCTCTCGCTTTGGTCGTACAGAGATTGGATGGCCCTGAGTAGTGTAGTACATATTAATAACAGGCTGCATTTGAGCATTAAATATTTGAATATTATTCAAATATTTAAAAAAAAATTTGAATGGTATTATAGAGGAAGATTGACAGCTCTAATCTCCATGCCTTCTCTTTTCTGACGATGTCCTATTAAAAAGGATTTGTGGTGTCTATTATGTTTTACCACCTCAAAGATGAATCTCTCGTTGTCCGTGGTGTTGTAGAGGAGATATAAAAGATATTACTTGTTGTATTTATGTAAATTGACTGGATGCTCTTGCTGTTTCACTTCCTGCCCAGCTGTCCGAACGCCCCACGGCTCGCGTGAAAATAGAGCTGGCGTGTATCTTTTGCGGAGCGGAGAGCCCAGTAAAAAATATGGGTAAAGGTTTGGCTTAGTTTGCCACGTATCTTAAAATTTGGCAAATTCTTGTAAACTTAGCTGCTGGCTGAGACAAACCAGCCCCTCCCCTCTCTACCAGCGGTACCTGCAGCATGTGTTCACCTGCAGTGAGTCACATCAGCAGAGGGAGGTGGACGAGGACTGATAGTCTGTCATTCATTCTTTCTAAACTTCACTCAGCATTTTGATGTCAAGAATATTACTTCTTTTATTGACATTTTAGATTTGTTTCTAGTGAGAAATTATTGAGTTGTATAATGACTTTGCTGTTGTGAACTTTGCTGTTGCTACTTTAGAAACCACATTTTATTATTTAAAATATAAATGCATTCTAATCCTGTTCTGAATTTTTTCTTTAAAAAAAAATATTTTTAAAAAGCAGTTAGGCTATTTAGTAATGAAAAAGAACTGATACGAGTATCGATAAAGAACTGAACCGATTTGGGAGCATCAATAAGAGTAGAATCGATAAAATCCTAGCGATACCCATCCCTAATAAAGACATAACGGACCATCAGGACAGGAGCCAGGGTACTATCAAGTCAACAACTCACTGGATGTCTGTGTATGTCCCCAGGCACGACGTTAAGGACAATGCCGACTTTTAACTAAGCTAACTAGGTGCTGAGTGTCCTACACTGTCAGCGCCAGGGTTGATGTGTGAGGGCAGTGGTGCAGGGATGGAATGGCTCCGTTGTTTGGGTTACAGGTGGGTGGTGCAAACGTGCACAGGATTTGATTTGGTCTTTATCCGCACACCTACGTATTTCTTTTCCCCTCCCGCCTCCCGTCAGCTTTCATATCAAAGGATGCCATGTCCTCCGACCTCAGCCCTTCCCCTATCAAGCCTTGCTGTTACCCACTCCTTGTTAGCAGAACAAAATCCGCCACAAGCCAGACTGAAGGATGGGAAGGTGAGCAGATGTGGGAAACGGGGGGCGGGGGAAATATCCTGCTTTAATAGGCCTCCACTGCTAACGAGCAACTGTCAAAAATGTAAGGGTGGCTGCAGGTTGTTAGTGTCAGTGCTCACTCTGCGAGTGTGTCTGTGCGGGTGAGTGTCATGGCTTTTTGTGTTGTTGACTTTTGATGCGATGGATTTTCCATCTGTCACTCCCTTTTAAGCTAACAAGGGCTTCGGTGAGCAGCTGGGAAAATTTACAGAACTACAACAGGATTCCTCTCAACCGGGCTTTTCATTCAGTTGCAAAAAGCGACAGGCTTCAGGTTAATCTGTCACTATGACACCAAAGTGTTGGGAGTCTTTCATGTTGTGTGCGCCGTTTGTCGTTGAAATGATTTTGAATCGAGGAACAATGCAGCACAAAGTAGACAACTCTATAGACTACAGAATGCTCCTGGTCGACCTCACAAAGTGTGTTTTTATATAAAGGAGTTTAAGCTACACTCACAATCTTATCTACTAAACAGTGGCTATGGAAATAGAATTACTTGAAGTAAAATGATCACACAAACATGAAAGATGGATTTTATGTCTGTACATTTGGTCATTTTATACTACAGTCTGAATTGTCAACCAACGCACACAACTGACAACCAGTCTCGCTCTCGTTCTCTCACTCGTCTTCCCTGTTACAACTAATTGCCCGTGTTCTGTGCTGATGTCAGGGCAGAAGATAGAACAACAGTGTTTACTTTAAGTATGAATTTGGACTCTGAAACAATCATGTGAACTTACTCTTGGAGCATTAATATTTTACGAATATCCAGAGCCGAACTGTGATAAATGATGGGAGGTAACGAGTGTGTAACTACCCTATATTCAGACGTTGGGATGCACATTTAGATAAATTGGTCGATCGATTTGAACTTTTATTGGGTAAAAACCACATGCCTCCAAAATAATGTCAATCAAGTAGAGATGGTCCGATACCATTTTTTGCTTACTGATTCCCTTACCTGAACTTGTGTATCGGCCAATACCGAGTACCGATCCGATACTAGTGTGCCATATATTTTATCATGTTTTAAGAACTGTATACTATCCCTGTATGGATGTGATATGATTTCTATCTTTGTTGTCAGTCTGGCTCAGGTTAAACTCTTTGTGAAATATGAATGCCACAGAACGTTCTTTTATTCTCCAGTTTGACAGTCAGTTATAACGGAAAAAGACCATAAATAAACTACTTTAACGTATTTTTTCTTTAGGGCTTTATTACGTGGTATCGGATCAGTGCATAAACTCCAGTACTTCCCGATACCGATACCAGCCTTTTAGGCAGTATCAGAGCTGTGTGCTGCATGCTGACGCACTGGCCGACAACAGTGCTGCAGAGGGGGGAGACACGATGTAGCACAGTTTACCTCACACTCGAGTCAGTGCAGGACACCCAGAGCTACGGGAGAAGCTGGAGAGGCATAGCTTTCTCCCCACCGAATAAGGCTAATAAAGTAATGATTAAAAAAACACAAATGCTTGCTCGGGCCGAGAATCTAAACTCTACATTGTATTCAGAATATGAAATCTTTTTTATAGGACTTTTTAATGTGTGATTGTGTAAAGGTGAACTTGTGAATTTCGCCAGCCGTCTTTCTCTCGTTTTGATGGAGACAGACGCTGTGCACAGAGGTGTGTGTGTGTCTGTGTGTCAGAGAGACGGAGGAGAGCAGGGAAAGGAAATTCAGCTGAATGAATACTCTGCGTGTTTTAAATAGCGTAAAAAAAAAAAAAAAACTTGTAACAAAATGCTATATGTGGCGGCTGGTGTTGATTGTATGGCGCACCACCACAAATTAGTCTGTGTGGGAAACACTGATACCGATTATTTAATGGCCGTGGGTAAAAACGGATTGCGTGCTTTATTCACAGAATTTGAAAAAAATATTCTTTTTTACACCATTTATATTCCCAATTCATGCTTTCTTCATTTACTGTACTGTAACTCGCCAGAATGACACAGGGTTCAACTTACGTTGGGCCATATACAATCAGCCAGTTGCCCGAAAAACATTTCATTCACAACTTTGCTTCACATGCGACCTTGCTAGGTCTGCTCTTCTGTCCGAGACTTCTCTCTACTCTGCCTGTGTCTCTCAGCACGCTCCACGGAGACAGACACAGGCAGGCTTGCTAACTTCATACATGAAATGGCAGTCAATATAAACAACATACGAGTTAAAACGCGAAAGAACATTCATTGTGTCTTGACGAAAACATACCACTGGGTTGAGAATTGTGACTGTGTGTGTAGCGAGTGTGTGCGAGTATGAAAGAGAGACGAAAGAGAACTGTTGGCGATCAGAGCACAGTAGAAAACTTGCGTTCCATGGCGCACGGCTGACTTGTGCTGCTCGCTGCTCTTATTGATCTCGCCCATACTGCCTAAATAAAATGTATTGCTTTGCGCAGTGTCCTCCAGTCCAGAAAAAGCGCCATGGGTAGTTGTGTAGGTGGAACCGATGAGCAGAACCGGAATCATTTTTTTTCTTTGCATTTTGGAATCTTTTCTAATTTGGAATGGGGTTTCGGTTCCCAACCCTACTAGACAGATGTGATTTCTTGCAAATAAAATAACTTCCAATAATTGCCCTAAAATAGGAGGAGTTAAAATAGGGGCCAGTGGGCTATGGAAGTAGTTGCTCACACTTGATGTTGTCACTAGTGCTGGGTCCACAGCTCCTGTAAGTTTTTCAATCATCATTATTCTGCACCATGCTACCTTTCCTTCTGAAAGGGAATGGCCCAAAGTAGGTATGTGATTGGGGAAATTGGGAATTGCAGGAGAGGGGAGGGACACACACACACACACACACACACACACACACACGCATGCACACACACCCGCATGCACACACACCCGCGCACATTCACACTGTTACACCACACACTCTTGTACACCCTAGAGGCACAGGAGGATATTGGTAGAAAATGTTTTTGACAGTTGTACCAGTTTTTGATGAATGTGTCACAGAATGTGGTCTGAATCTATGTTTTTGTATCAATGTAGCCCTATCTCTAACTAATTGTATTGACTTTGATACATATCAGTTAATTGCTACACCCCTAGATAAAGCTTGAGATTTGGGTGCAGAAAGATTCGGCAGAGCAACACGCACTGTCTTTACCTCCAATCAGGCACCCTAGACACATTTAAGTTACAAGGTCTGCATGTGTGGATATATCAGTCTCTGTGCTGTGTGTTTGCCTGAACCAGTGTTGTACGTGTGTTTACCCGAATCATCTTACACTGACTCATTACCTGGCTAGAGGCCCCTCGGATAAGAATTACTCCTCCAGTTGATCTCTAAAGGAAAGATGGACAGGAATGGCAGTTAGGGGTGTGGTGTGTGTGTGTGTGTGTGTGTGTGTGCGTGTGCGTGTTGTGCTATGCTGCCTTTTCATCAACAGGTGCCAGTGTGGAGCTGTCCTTGCAGGACAGTCAGTGGCGGCAAATGTGACCAATATGAGTGAGAAAGAGTAATCAAGCACGCACAGCAGAATCTGCCTCAGATAAAACCTTGGCTGAACCCCAACCCTCCTATTTCCCATGTCCTTGCATACTTTGTCCTTGTATCATTCACATAATGTATGGAGGGAGATGAGTAGAAATGCAGTTAGTTATTCTCTAGGCATTTTGTGCACCAAGGCACGCAAGCAGCTTGTTAATAATGTGCTCTGGCCCTCGTCTTTTGTTGTGAAATGAGCGATAATACAAAGTAGAGTTATCGTGGCACAGAGAGATTATTAGGGACAGTGGCATATTAGAAATTTGCATCAGACCTGGCAATGTAGTAATTGTGACCCTCCCCCCTCCTGACACATTCACTACAAAAAACACACCCTCTGCAGTAGGTTGATATAAACCTTAAATCTTAGGGCGTTGCTAGTATCCCATTGAGAATCAGCACCTAACTCTGCAGCTCTCAGCTCATTGTTTTAGTGTGCAGGTCCCTATGGTTGACTCCCTATGTCTCTCACCAACCTGTGCAGTCTATCAACACACAGTGCACATTTATTGAAAATGTCACTGCACTTCAAGTTTTGACAGCGTGTGGGGGTTATATATTTTCTGGTTCAAGTTTAATTTTTGCAAGTAAGTATTTTTCATTGGAGGTGGACAAGGACTACTTACGGGAAGTAGTACAAAAAAGGTAAATTGGGAAAACTAGGGGATATATCATGACACTAGAAACAGTTTCTTTATTTTAATTTAACTGTTTGTTTAAACTACTTCTACTCCCGCTGTATGGTAACTGTTCTATGCATTCATGTGATTTATTTTGGTCAGATCTGACTTAAAAATTGTTGAACACTAAAGAAAACTCACCAAATCGTTAACGTCAGTTGACTAAACAACTGATAAAGTGTGGCGCATTGCAATTCACAGGCTTATCGAGCATGACTGGGTTGCCTGTTTGACTCGTGAGGAGGGATTATATCAAACTAACCGTTGCTCAGTACCACTTTTTGGTAAGTCCGGTTGATATTCAACCGATGTCACTAGTATTCAGCAGCAGCAGGAGGAGGTATCCTGAAGTTGGAACAAAATTAGCCTGCTCTTTCTCTCCCTTCACCCTCCACTACTTCCCTCCTTCCTCTTCTCCCTCTTTTTCCCTCCCTTTTTTTCTGGAACTCAATGCAGGTAAGAGAGCTGCCTCCACCCTTCTCTTCGACCGTTTCCCTTCTTCCCTCTCTGCAATCACCGACTCTGCTTGCTTGCTTCCTTCCTTCAGTACATTTCTTCATCCCTTCTTTTATCTTGCTCTTCCTTTGTTCTGAGTCACATTGTCTGCATCTACCCCATCTGTCTGTCCCTGCCACAACCGTAGAAGGATTATTAAAGCAACATACTGTTGGAGAGAGAAACGATGTAGGCACCCAACCAATGTTGAGGTTATTATTTTCTGTTATTATATATTATATGTATATTGGTGTACATATGTGTGTGGGTTTTTTCCCGTCTTTAAAGTATTTCGTTTTAACTGCACAGCACTTCCTTTTTTCCTTTTTGGTTATGCTGCTGCCCCACGCCAAGCTGCCCGCCCTCTGCCCAACACAGGTGGTAGGGACTGCCAGGCCCCCTGTCTCGGCTCAAATCATGCTTCACATTGGCTCAGAGAATGCGAACAGTTGTCACACTAGTGAAACAAACAAGTTTTAAAGGAGCTTGTTTTGCGATGTGTCCAGAGTTCAGTAATTAGATGTGTTTTTGTGGGTAGGCCCCTTGTACAGCACATAAAGGTCTTTTCTTGGCCAAGGAGCGTTTCATTTGACCATTTGACATGTCGACGACAACATATAACAAGGCTGTAGCTATCCCAGTCCTAACAAGACACTTAATTAAAAAGGGCACCGAAAGTTACTCTTGGTGTATAAACAGCCTGTGGTTAATAACGAGGTTGATTTAGCTGATTGGCACCCTCTTTTCAGTTGGTCATTTGTTGTTTATGTCACTCTTGCTACCACTGTTCAAATTACTCGGCAAACCAATTAGGAACACAACTTCAGATTTAATTGAATATGATTGTGACTGTGAAACAGAGACAATCCGGCTTCTGAGACTAAAGCACTGAATGGAGGTAAACAACTTGATCAAGTCCTTTTTAGATTCTTAAAAAGGATTAACTGTCATAAACGCAATTGTGTATTATTAGGTAGGGACAAAATATGTTAATATGTCAGTAATATTTGCTATCATTTACGCATTTAGTTGTGTGGTTGTGGGGGTGGGTGTGTGGGCTTGTTTAACTATATTCGTGGGGTCCAAAAACCGGGAGTCCATTATGCTTGTGGGGCCAAAATGCTGGACCCCACATGGCTATTTGAGGGTTAAGACTTGGTTGTAGGATTAGGGGTGATGGTTAGGGTAAGGGGCTAGGGAATGCATTATGTCAATGACGGGTCCCCACAAAGATAGTGCCACAAACCTGTGTGTGTGACTCTATTTAAAGGCTTCACACACCCCAGTCCCATCCCCACATGTACTTTGACATCTCCCGGACTCCATGAAACTTTTAACATTTATATCACCATTCAGATTATGGTGACCTCACGACAGTCCTAGCAAAGCGCCACTCAACTTTAACCTGAGCAGACGCCTAATCAAACAGAATAAGTGAAAAAATGTGGTATTATCTGTCCATCCAATGGTCCTTGACACCTACACAGAATATTCTCCTCCTCAATGATTAGTCTCCTTGCCTTCCCTTTTATCCTTTCTTTCCTTCATCATTTATAAGCTAGCTAGCTACCGTGCTCTTTTTGCTGTTAAAGAAACCAAATTTGAAATGGAATTAAAGCCAGTCTGAACTACACTTGTCCAAGACTTAACTTGTGCCCATGTTCCAGCAGTTTTGTTGTATGCATTGTTCAAAGATGCGCATCAGTGTATGTTGGGAATGAGAGCCAACATATTGCCTGTTGTATTGTTTTTTTTCATGTTTATACAAAGAGTGTTTTAGAAGCTGGTTGGAGCACCAACATCAAAAGGCTTGATTAATGCAAACCTGTATGGGAGAGGGTTTTTTTGTTTTACTTTTAACCCTTAAGCGACTTAACAGAATTTCTCTGTCGATACTTGAAGTGACCACAAAAAAGTAAACAGTGCAGGTAGAGACTTGAAATTTCTCGTGTATATGAATGTTTTCCTACTGGTTTGCTAGAACGTTTTGCTAAAAATGATTATGATGGTTGTTGGCTACAGAGAGAACATGCTGAAAAAGTGTCCACTGGAGGGAATGTTTGTCAAAACAAAAAAAAAAAAAAAAAAAAATCTTAATCTTCTTAAACCAAGGAGGTGAAAACGCAAACAGAACTAATTAAGGCCAATTACATAAGCATTTTTCTCTAGTAGGGTCTTTAAGGTTAGTCCTTGGTTTTTGGAACTTCAATTGTAGTCTGTGCCAGACATTTTCACGGTGGGTTAATTGAAGTCAGGGGGATTTAAAACGCCTCTGCCATGATCTCTCTGCTTCTCACTGTAAATACACTAGTCAGTATGCATTATGGCATGCGCATGTGTGTGTATTTTATAAAAAGTTGTCCCTCTCCCATTCTGATAAGGTCTGCCTTGGGGTTAGCCCTTCAATAGATCACTCTACCTGCCCCAAATGGGAAAATGATTTCCTCCGTTTTTCCTTGCTCTCCCTCAGGTGAGGCTAATTAGAAATCACTTGGCAAGGCCACCTTTAGGGGAAATATATAAACATTAAAAAATATCATGTTTACTGTTATGCATTAGGAATATGGCTGGCACGTCGCCTTCTCCCAAGCTCTTAAAGATTCCCATTCATTGTCTTTTGCTCCTTGCCCCCAGTCTCTTACATTTTCTATCTCCATCTCTATCTCTCTATATGAGCTCTCTCTCTCACTGATCTGAGATCTGTTAGCAGCGAGCTGGGGCTGTATCTGCTTTGGAATGCTTACCCGGCGTAATAAATCAAGAGTGTGGGTCCCCCGGGTGCCGTCGCCATCGCCATCAGTTCCACTGTTTTATTCATCCGCTCCTTGTCTCATCACGATTCTGCCCCACATTACATTTTGTGTGTGCGTGGGGTGGGGGGTGGGTCAAAATGCATTGCTACAGACTGCTGCAGGTGGGCTGTAGGGAGTAGGGGGAGGGTTAAAGGTAAGAAGGAGTGAAGGATGTGACAAGGATGAGAGAATTGAAGAAAAGGGCTGAGGATGGCAAGAGAGCAGGGAAAGGAGGTTTAGGGATTGGGAGATGGGAAAGATAGGAAGTTATGAGGGAAAATTAGAGCTGCCAAGCAAATGATTGAGAGTTAGGGCAGGGAAGAAAAGACACAGAAAAAGATGGGACAGCAAAAGTAAATGGCTGTGAGAGATACTGGGACAAAGAAACACTGCAAAAGATGGTGCAACATGTTAAGGAAGAAAAAAAATGGCAATAGTTAGTAAATGGGAGAGCAGCAGTGAAAAGAGAGAAAATCAGAAGCCATTTCATGACTTGTGGTGATCAAAATAGATCACCACAAGTTCAATTATTGTTTCTGAATGTTGCATTGTTTTTATTTTATTTGTCCATCTTTCAAAGACCGTAGATCATTTGTTTCAATTGTAGCATACAGAGTTGCGGCAAGAAGCACTTCCATATATGATATGATGAGACAAATGATGTGGGTGGTGATGCAATTAATTCCCCTTAGATACTGAAGCCTGTATGGGAGAGGCTAATGAGCCTTCACTTGTGAATACATGCATTAAGTGCAGTTGCAGCACATGTTTGGAGACAAGGGAAAATGTATGACGTTTAAGGAAAAGAAAATGATTCAAAATCTAGGCCATTTTTTAAAAATATGTTTGGCATCTGTCTCAGTAACGTACCAATGTTTTTGAGTAGTTTGCGAAAGAACATCGGCACATTTGTAAACTCCTTTTGCCGTCCTTTATGCATGTCCCATCTGCACCAATTACTAGTTTGAATGTAATGGCTGCGTTTAGGAAATGTAAAATTGGCAGACTGAATATGGTAGCTTATAGAGTTTCAAGGGACTGGAGCAGTATTGTATCCTCCATACTATACATGCACACTCTGCACTTCCTACCTCTTGCTAGCATGCATGCTGTTAAACGAGTATTGACAAAGAGATCAAGTAGAATTGTTTTTACTTTTTCTCCCATTCAAAAAGATAAACGAGGACATGTGCACATGTGAGTGAGCAAACAATCAAACACACACAATTTCCCCTTCCACATCATCTCCCTGTTCCCACTATAAAAACAAAGCCCTTTGACAAGCGACGCTGTCAAATGTGCATATGGTGAACTCGTCACACAAAGCAACTGCTTCACTTTGCGCTCTCTCTCTCGTGTGCATCACCGGGTGCCTGTTTGTAGCCTAGTGTGTGTTTGTATGTGCATGTAAGGCAGGCAGCTCTCCGCAGGGTTTGCTTAACTAAGATTAATTGCACCTAATCCACTGTGCCAGGTGGAACATGGACCACGTTGGGTGCAACCACACAAACACACACAGACACAGTCACAAATAGGCACACACATCCCATTATAGCCTTGCTGCTGAAAATTAGCCTCGTTCCTCTCCTGACACCCTGGACCAGACCACAACTCGATAGCACCATTTACTTCTCGACAACTCGCACATTTATCACTGTTCCCTTTTTCCGACAGACGAACGTGCGGACGGACAAAATGCACTGACAGGACAAGCTATCTGCTTTCTCACATCAGCACCAGCTGACCTTGACAGACTGTTTGTCCTCTATTCTCTTTAGAGGAGGAGAGAATGTGCTTAAACTTAATGTCTTTGACAGTAGTATCCCCGATTTAGCATGTCTATAGGAACACTGAGGCACAGCAGAGTTTTACTGAATAAGTGGAAACGAGGGCATCAATATGTCTACTGAGCAGGGAAGGTAGTAAGGTGATATTAATAATTAGCTACAGAAATTAAAAATTAGTTGTTTTTTTTTCCCCCCTCTATAGCAAAGTATCCTCAAATGAAAACCTGCTGATATGTTGATTGGCCTAACAGGTTGCATTTGTCCTGGTCAGTGCCGTTAAAGTTTGCTGGTTTAGAAACAACCTAAGGGACATGTTTTGACAGTAAAACCCTAGCTAAACATTTTCTCCTTCAAGCTCAACATTTATTTTTAAACTACTAGTAGTATATTATTAGAACCATTTTATAATAATATAGTCATCATTTTCTCCTCTCCACAAACTGAAACTTTTAGATCAAGGAGTCATGTCATAAGTCAGCTTTTCCTTGTGCCATCTTTCTCTCACACACAAACGCGCGCGAGCGCGCGCACACACACACACACACACACACACACACACACACTGTTGTGTGCTCCACTTAGTGTGCTCACTTAGCAAATTGCATTCACAGATGAAAGAGGCTGTTGTCTTCCTTCCCTTCCTTCCTTGCACCTCTTACACTTGCACCTTCCTCTGCATCTCCTCCCTTGACTTCTCTCTATTTCTGTCTCTCATGTATGTCGTAATGCTGTTGAGTGGTAGACCTCTTTAATCTTGTGGTTGTGTTATAATGCAGATACTGTATCTACATCACTGCTACCCAGCCTAAGGACAGCTGCTTAGTCGTGTGTGTGTGTGTGTGGGGGGGGGGTCTGGTCTGGTCTGCCTGTGGTGTTTTTTTGTTGTTTTTTTTTGAGAGAAAGATTGAGTACAAATATTATATATCATTCTCCACCACACTTCCTCAAATCATCTTTCCATCCAGCACTCTTTCCTTTTTCACACCTCTATCTCCAAATCAAATTTTTACTTTGATTACCTCGCCCACCCAACCACCTGCCCCCTGGATCCTATCCCTTCTCACCTTCTCCAGTCTATTGCTCCTGACCTTCTTTTCCTCACCCATCTCATAAACATCTCCTTGACAACTGGCTGTTTCCCCGACGCTCTGAGTGACCCCCACTACTCAAAAAACCAACACTCGACTCGCTGAGATAAATAACTACAGACCCGTCTCGAACGTGCCATTTATAATCAACTCTTTACTTATCTCCACCAGAACAACCTTCTCGATCCCCACCAGTCAAGGCTGGCCACTCAACAGTAGTGGTGTCACGATTCTCCAAATCCTCAATTCGATTACATTTTCGATTCTAAGGTCGTGGTTTGATTCCATTCTCGATTTTTAAATTATTATTTTTTAAAGCACAGGTTGCTATGCCATTTTTAGACTAGACTTTTATGCAACATAATATCTAACCTTTGTTCGTAAGGACTGAAATTCAACCGTGCGGGTTTTGTTGGGATAAAGCTATAAGCAGACGGAATATCCGCTAGCTGCTAGGCTAATGTGCAATGGTAAACACACAGAATATGGTACACGAACATATATATATATATATATATATATATATATATATATATATATATATATATATATACACACACACACACACACACACACAGAGAGAGAGATTCTTGTAGCTGCATTTTCATATGGCTCTTTGTAGTTTTGCTTATTTAAAGCTAATGTACTTGCACTTACTACTTGTTGTCTGGAGTTTGCACCTTCAAGGTTGAAAGCACTTAATTGGAAGTCGCTTTGGATAAATGCATGAACTAAATGACATGTAATGTAACCTATGCAACGCTTATGTAGGCAGCACTTCTTAGCTCTCTCAATGTGGATACGTGCAATACTACGCATTTTGAAAATGTCAAATTTAGTATCAGCTGTACACTTTTTTTTTTTTTTTTTTTTTTTTTATAAAACGTGTCACCTCAAGGGTGCCAGGTACAGACATGGCTGTGCATTTGATGTCAGATCACAAGTGTCCTTGAGAATAACTTAATGTCGTTTTTTCCTTTCCCATCATTATGGAGACATTGTTTTTCACTTTCTAGCTTGATGATATCTCAATCATGTCAATGAGGATGGATATTTCCCCTCAAAAACAAATTACACTACCCAAAAATGCACAGGGTCTTCAGGAGTTGAGGACTCCACAGTTCACCAGTGATACGTAATGTGATGAACGGACTCAGACTAGCAGAAAAGTGCATTAATATTATTAGCCATTCTCCACTCCTGTTCAGGGACTCCAGAGGAGTAGCAAGGTTAACAGAGGCTGGGTAAACAGTAAAGCAGCGGTGGAACAACAAGGCAGAACAGGCAGCTAGTCTCAAGGCCTTCAAACATCGAGATTCACTTTGTTCTCCAAAGTAGACAAGAGCAGACATAGTGTTTAGTTGTATGAGGGGTAAAGTCAAGCCAGGTGTGTTTTTATAGAATGCTTAACAGGATTGTCACAGAGGCTTTGAAAGAAAACTAAGGATCCAAAATAAACGCAGAGATGGTAAGAACTAGTGTTGTCACGACACTGGAATTTCTAATTTTGACATAATACCCTGAAAAATATTGATTTTCGATACCACAGGCATAATAGATGGGCTTGCTTGTATCTTTTGCCTTTCCTTGTTCATTTGCCTCTAATGCACAGAAGCTCTGCACTCGCCATCTTTAATGAGCCACCACCAAAATGAAACTCAAGTTATTGTATTTAACCAGAGCGACTGAGACACGTGACGAGAAGACAGCACTTGCGGCGCCGGGGCCACGCCGCCTACATCTACCTGTGCATGATGGCTACTATGTCGCTGAACTGCTGTGGCACGCACATGTGGTGTCCACACAGTTGCTGTTGGTGTCTTTAAATTGTAATGCACCTAAACATTTGTTTTGTTTTTCTCTTAGCTCTGAAGTATTTATGAAATGCCAAGATGCGCATGCTTTGCTGTCACCACTGAACACCACTTGCAAAATATGAGGAATTAGTCATTTAAAGCAGCCAGCAATGGTAGCAGTCCTATCAATCATCCAAAATGGCTGTTTTGTGTTTTTTCGGTGTCGACTTTGAGAGGATGTTGATGGATCAACACAAAGCAAAAAATGTTATTTTATATGTGCAAGGTAAGAAAGCAAACCCATCTCTTGACTTTCACCATGCTAAACACCACTGCTACTCTTTAGAGTGCAGTTTAATCACAGCTTTATATTTCTGTTCTAAAACCAAGCTTGGAAGACTTTTTCCCCCTCAATTTCTGTTAAACTGTCCCTGATCAGTGGTCCATCTTAAGCTCACCATTCTACTTCATTGCGACTAAGTGAGAGAGAATTTCAACAAAATGTAATCAGGTTATTTTTGATAGAGGTCTGATTGGCCTGTCTAACCTCATTTTAGGCTATTCAAAATTTGTATTCACCAAACTGATGCAGTAGAGGAGGGTAAATGGAATATAACTCACCAAGTTTCAGACCTTTGACATTTTATTTTATTATTCATCTGCTCGACTTGACATTTGTGTGTGTGTGTGTGTGTGTGTGTGTGTGTGTGTGTGTGAGAGATTAGAATGTGTTGTGACACACAGAGACACATACACATATCTTGCTGCCTGCGCTGGATGTTGTGGCCTGCAGCAGCATGCAAGGTCTGATGCAGTTCACCTCTTGTGTCATTGAGTATTAGAGTATAGACTATCTGTCTGGTTCATTGCAGAGACACAGGCACTCACACACAGACACACACTACTAGTGCCTTGTTGATTATGACCCTTAACATTACTGCCCAAGGTGAGGAGTTTAGCTCCCAGCTGATAAATATCTCCACTCTACTATACAAGCATATACGTACACACTCACTTTAGATATACAGCTGGCAGTACATGGCATCCTAAGGCTTCACACATCTCACACTTTCTCTTTCCACGCATTTAAGCACACAGACACACCTGCTCGCAACCACATTTCCTGCTCTCCCACATTTTGCACTTTCGCTCAGAATCATGTCCTTTTTCCTTCATTTTCTCTGTCATGGTTTCACCCATACTCTTTTAAATACACATTCATTTTGTCTCCGTCTTACAGCCCCTTTCTTCTCTGACCCACACACATACATGCGCACACACACACACACACACACACACACACACAATCAAGCAGCGCTAAGGGAATGGACAGACTCATTCCCTGTCTAGCCTCAGGACCCAGATTGATTGATAGGAGAGGCGGCAGGGCAGCAGAAATGAGTGAGGAATAGCAAACGGTGGCGCATGCTCCCACCTCCGCGCCATGATGATATTGTTAAATTGGCTATTCTCTGGCTTATGCTGTCGTTAATGTCCACAGAATGTTACCGGCTGTCTTAGTAATGCAACAATGGGGAGCAAGAAGTCCAGTTTTTGGTTTTGTTTTTGAACATAGAATACAGAGGGCTTCTCAACTAGCTTGTCATGCTGGGACCTACACTTTTTCCAGGATGTTTGAGCCTCACCCTGAAAAGGACATAGATATCAAAGGTATTGTCGTAATTTGAACACGCTCCTCACAGGCTTGTTTCCCTTGGCAGCTGCTAACATAGTTGAAGAGAGGGAGAGAGAGAAGGAAAAGCACAGATATCAAGCTGATTTGCTCATAGTTCAGATCAATGCAGATCAACGTCCATCTTTGTATTCAAAAATATTTTCTAGTATTTCATTTTCTTTTCAAGATCATCAATAAAAATAGCATTTTTTTAAGAGATTGTTTTTAAAAACATTTGAAAAAAAGTAGGTTGTTCTGTTAAATTATAATTCTAGTTTGTTTAGTTATTAACTGATTAAAAATAATCCAGAGATTTGCTGCCTATTTACACCTAATTCTTTTTTACACCACAGATTGCGAAAGTTCTCCAGACCTCCAGAGTCTTTTGTACTTCACTATATTGTGGAGTATAGACACACACACACACACACACACACACACACACACACACACACACACAGTCTTAGGTGAGATGGTCACAGTTCTGCTATCTTTTTCGCAGCTTTAGTTCTTGGTTTTTGAACAAATAAGGTAGTGATCCTGCGGAATTTACAAGGCTCTGTGCTCTGTATTAGATCTGTGGTGGATGAGCTGGCTGGCCTGCCACTGGCCTGTATTCTCACTCAGCCATCAGAAACTCAGTTTAGCTATCAGGCTGCATGTCAGTTGGTTGTCTGCATGTGTCTTCTGTCTATTTCCTTCTGACCTGGGTACAGCGTGTAGTAGTTTGTATGTCTGCCTGTCTGCTTCAGTCTCTGGTGGAAGCTGAGTGTCCGGATGGGTAGAATACAAGTTAGTTCCCTTCTGTTATTTTCATAAATTTTGTGGTGCTGTAGACTTGAAATTATAAATTATTTACAGAACTGTACAATGTTTGTACATGTTTTAGCCACTTTTTTGTCGACTGAATACTGTTTTTTTGTATTAATATGTGGCACTTTCATTTTTCATTAGCATTAGTTTGCAATGGTATTGGTGTTATAAATATGTATTTTAGAATTTTAAAAAGTATAGAAACATCAAGAAAAAAACATTTTCTTCCCCCAAAGGGTGGAATGACTGCATTAGTGTAATCATTTGGCTCCATTATCTGTTTCCCTTATAAATTAAAAAATGATTTGTGAAGAGCTACATGTTGCTTTTCCTGCAGAATGATCTCTTATTTCGGCTAACAATTTCTGTCTTTCTGTGTGAAGGCTCTTGGTCACCTGGTAGTTCTCGGCTGCTCAGTTGACCTACCAGTTAAGGGAAAAACACTATGCAGTCGCATGTTCTTTGAAATTCTCAGCCCATGAGAATTGATTTCATAAACTTTCCTAGATGCATGCCTTTTTACAGTTTACTCTTTGAATTCATAAATTGTCGTAATGAACCGAAACACAGCTTTTTATTATAGATTAGTTAAGTAGTTAACACTGAAGTCTTTCTGAAATCATTGTAGATTAGTTGGCAGGGGACACTTGTCACTTGTGCAGTGGTTGGTTTAATTTCAGTAACACATGCTCAGTTGTTGCATTACTTTTTCAAAGTCAAAACCTCAGTATTGCATCTTTACTCTGAGGTTCCTCACCCTCTTAACTAAGTAACTAACTATTAATTAACCCACCGTTGGAATGTATTGATTATTTGACAATTACACTTATAGCCCGACCGATATATCGGCGAGCCGATATTAGGCATTTTCCAAGCTATCGGTATCTGCATTTACAATGGGTGATAAATGAATATTTAAAAAATAAAATAAAACGGACGAAACACCCTTCAACCATGTTATGAGTGTTGGCGCTGCATAGTTTGTCCACCAGAGGGCGCTCTACAGCGTCCCTGTTGGCAACACTCGTGTTTAATCCTTTAAGTTTCATATCTTAAGTTTGTATTTTTATACATTTTATTTATCAGAACTTTAATATATTTCGATATTTATCTGTTCTGCTGTGACAATAAAACAAAGAAACATTATCATATTATTTTAGTGCGGACTCATAAATAACTACAAATAACTAATGTTAAGGAAATCTGTTAAAAAAAAAAAATAATCAGATTTTTAAATCGCCAAATATTTATATCGATATCAGCCTTTAAAATCCTTTATCGGTCGGGCTCTAATTACAGTTCCATTTTATCACTAGTCCTAGCATACATCCAGTCAAGAAATAAAATGCCTCTTCAGCATCTCCACATTTTACGCATTTCAGAACAGCATAATTTCAGAGTGCAGCCACGAGGACCAACATCATATTTACAATACATTTATTGACATCTTTGCTCAAATGGCAAAGTGCATGTAAATACCACACAGGCGTTGTCTAAAGGTGTGGACACACAGAGCCGACGGCCAAACGTTGGCAGAAAAGGCAGTTGGGCTGATCAGTCTCCCCAAATTGGTCAAAAAAGTACCTATGAACACACCAAAGCGACGAGACGTAATACGTCTCCATAACAGCAGGCGGCGCTAATCTGTGTTGTCGCCCAAAAATGAAAACCGGCAGCTGATTGGACGAACGCGTCACGTGGGTCTGGTTTCTCCGGAAATTCAAAGACAGACTGTCATGGCGGCTTGTTCAGAATACGATCTCATATTGTACTAAAATAGATCACCAAAACATGTTTCTGAAAACATTTTAAGTGAGAAATAGGCCATTCAGTTGCTGAATCTGTCTTCATTTCAGATCAACAAAGGTCAGAGATTTTTGTCTCTGATTTTGAGAGACTGTAGTCACGCTCATTCCGCTCCCTTTTCCGGGTTAGCACTCTACCAATCAGATGGGTCATTTGAGTCTGACTGCCGGCAGTGCCCGCCCCGCCGATTATACATGTCAAATCGGCCAAAATGAAGGACGACGGCCCTTCGGACGGACGACGGCACGGAACACACCGAACAGACTCGAGTCACTCACTGACGGCCGATAATCGGCTCTGTGTGGCCACACCTTTAAACACAAAAATGATTCCCATGCATCATTGATGAGTAAATACAATAAATTAAAATACAGACTGAATATATACAATATAATTATTTTTTTCCAATAACCTAATGTAGCACTGTTAAACGGGAGTTAGCTGTAACACGTCTCTTCTCTCTATCTACTAGATTGACATAGATTTAAGGAGAGTTGCACAGCTAAGTTTCAATGCAGGCAAAATCCCCTGCACCCAGTGGAGTAGCGCACCTAATTTCGCTGTATTGTAAAGTACAATGACAATAAAGGCATTCAACTAAAGATATTGTACATATATATTAAGGTTATAAAGAACTGGGAAGGGAGTTAGCGATTGGGTAAAACATGAGAGATAGCTGATTGGTTTTCCTGCCTTTGTTGTCAATCCTCCAACCTTCAGCTTTCACTTCAGAGACAGATCACTTTGTGCACAATTTCCCTGCTAATGATAGGGTATCGGGGCAAGTATAAGCATTAGTGCCGCTTGAGAGGTAAGTACCCATACTGATTGGCATAGGAGTGCAGAGACAGATACAGTAGTTAGGTGGCAGGCTGCTTTCCCTCTCCACTGAGCTCTGTGTTTCTTGGAGTCTTTATTTATTTATTTCACTTTTTATTTTTACAGGCCAGTCATTAATGACGGCCTGAAAAGTGGCATCAGGGAAGAGGGCTAGATAATAAATACATTAGAAATACATACAGTCTGCTGCTAGCCTGCCCCTAGGCAGAGCCACTCTCCAGCAGACTACAGTAACTCTGCCTGTCACAAACACTCTCTCCCTTCCTCATGCTCTCTTTTGCTTCTTCTCTTAAGTGTCTTACCCACTCCATGTTTTAATTCTCACCTACTTCTCATTTGACACTGTAGACTCAGAATTACAAAGAATATGCTCGCACCTAGCTAATTTTTGTCTATGAAATATACTATACTCACATTTCTCCAGTGGGTTTGCTACTACGCACAAGAATCACAGCTAAGAAACACACACACACACACACACACACACACACACACACACACACACACACACACAGCGCCAGACGCCACCTGACACCTCCTCCCCCCACAGTTTGTCACAGTTGCCACACGGTCTGCAATCTCTCTTTTTCCCCCGCATATTCCCCATCTTTCTCAATTCCTCTCCTTCCTTCCCATCTCCTCCCCTCTGTATTATCCCATCCATCTACTCTGCTTTCTTTTGTCTGACTGACCATGTCAATCACTAAATAAAAAGGCTAGATTAAAAGGCTAGATTGGCGCATCCCTGCAGGACGGGCTGTGAATAGGGCCTCCTTGCCTGTCTGTCCCCAATCCTGTGTTCCAACCAGATGTTTAGTGTTGTATTGTCAGGAAGAAGAGGCACCTCGTGCCGCACTCCTGCAGGAGTTGAATGTGTAATTGTGGGCAGACCAGTGCCATTTGTTTTCTGTGTGGAGTACAGCAGAGGCAGTGGAACAAATGACAGTAAGCGAGAAGTGTGGGTGTTTGTGGGAGGTTGGTTAATGACTGGATAAGTTATAAGTTATAAGCTCTACAGGCTGGGGTCTAGGGGGCCACAGCTGCCCAATAACATCCTGATTTATCAACCTCCTCCAGCTAGCCTGCATGGAGATGCTGTTTTGCTCTCTTGCTTTGGTTGTTACTTACATCCGGCGAGGCAGGTTGTTTGTATTTCTGGCTGCGCGTCCTAAGGATGTGTCTGGTGTAATGAAATGGCTCTCCTTGTAATGTATCTAGCCTTCTCTCCAGTAGCTGAAGCCTGTCTGTGTGTGTATCTATCTATCTATCTATCTATCCGTTTTTTCTCTACCAGGAGATATTTACTGACTTAAGGAATGAAAAGGGTGGCTGGTGGTCCCGGTTCATGTTTGTTTTAGAAATCTCCACCACAATCACTTGATAACAGAAGATGAAGCCTTTGCTTTCTCTGTTTTCAGTAGGGGTGCACCGAGCCGATATTAAGATCGGATATCGGCCCCGATATTGACAAAATAGCTTTAGTTTGTTTTTTTTTGTTTTTTTTCTCCGTCGCAGCAATGGGACCCCTGTTAACTGCGTACCCTTCTCACTCATGGTAGTAACTTTATAACACAACAATTAATAACCCACAACTAACTTTCTTTAAAAGGATAAAACACCATAGCACATAACAATTTGTGACTTAACAGTTTCTAACACTAATAATTTTACATTTACAAATGTAGCTACACCGCCGAACGGCATGTTGGGTAACATTATAGCTGCTAGCTAGCCAGGTAGCATAACAGTCTGTTAAGCTGGGAGAGGCTCCGGTCACTACTGCACATTCAAGAACAGAGAAGAAAGTTAGAGGATGAAGAAAGACCGGCGATATACCAGAACAACGTATGCTCAAGAGAGGAGCCGTCTGTTGTTACTGCGGTCAAGCCAGCCGACACATCGTGAACGACAGTCAAGCCAGCCGACCCAGTTTTTTTCTGTACGTGATTATAGTAGCTTTATGGTAATAGCGTCGCAGAACTGGTTTCAAAATAAATGGCATTCGTCTTGTACATAGTGAAAGACAGTCAACGAAAGCAAACACCGTCAAAGGAAATGTACGGAATTGTGATATTTACTTTCAAAATAATAGTTCAAATAATTGACATGATTGCTTAAGCCGATATTTTTTTTATTGCAATTTCTAACAAGGCCCTGTTTCCACACACTAATTTCACTTCAGGGTAATAGTAGACGTACACCGCCTCATATTGCCACCCAGGAAGTTTCAAGTCATTCTGGTGTTTAGTTTCAAATTAAAAGCCTGTCAAAGTGTCAATATGAGACAAAATACATATGATTTTGGATTCAATATAAAAGGAAACGCCCTGTTATCAAAGAATAGTTCCACTTCAGGGTTATAGTACACGACCCCATGGTGTGACCCATTAAGTTTCAAGTCATTCTGGTGTGTAGTTTCAAATTAAAAGCCCGTCAAAGTGTCAAATATGAGACTATGTACATATGATTTTGGATTCAATTTAAAAGGAAACGCCCTGTTATCAAAGAACAGTTCCACTTCAGGGTTATAGTATTCGACCCCATGGTGTGACCCATTAAGTTTCAAGTCATTCTGGTGTGTAGTTTCAAATTAAAAGCCGGTCAAAGAGTCAAATATGAGACTCTGTACATATGAGGGCGTTTCCTTTTAAATTGAATCCAAAATCATATGTAATTGGACTCATATTTGACACTTTGACAGGCTTTTATTTTGAAAATACAAATCAGAATGTCTTGATACTTAATGGGTCACACTACGGGGTTGCATACTATACACCTGAATGGGAATTATTGTTTGATTACAGGGCGTTTCCTTTTAAATTGAATCCCAAATCTACGGTGGCCCTGAAGTGCAAATCACAACAGCAAATAGAAAAACGCAACAGCAAATCATAAAACACAACGGCAAATAGGAAAACACAACGGCAAATAGGAAAACACAACGGCAAATAGGAAAACACGACAGCAAATACGAAAACACGACAGCAAATATGAAAACACGACAGCAAATACGAAAACACAACAGCAAATAGGAAAACACGACAGCAAATAGGAAAACACTTCAACAAATCATAAAACACGACGGCAAATAGGAAAACACGATGGCAAATATGAAAACACGACAGCAAATAGGAAAACACGACAGCAAATATGAAAACACTTCAACAAATCATAAAACACAACGGCAAATAGTTGTGTTTTAATATGTAATTAGTCTCATATTTGAATCTTTGGTGGGCTTTTAATTTGAAACTATACACTGGAATGACTTGAAGTTCCTGGGTGGCAATATGAGGCGGTGTACGTCTACTATTACCCTGAAGTGAAATTAGTGTGTGGAAAAAGGAACTTGTTAGAAATTGCAATAAAAAAACTATTGGTTTAAGCTTACAATTGTCGGTTATTTGAGCTTTTATTTTGAAAGTACATATCACAATTCCGTACATTTCCTTTGACGGTATTTGCTGTTGTTGACTGTCTTTTGCTATGTATCCAACAAATGCTTTTATTCTGAAACCAGTTCTGAAACGCTATTACCGTAAAGCTACTATAATCACGTACGGCAAAAACACTGGGTCAGCTGGCTTGACTGTCGTTCACGATGTGTTGGCTGGCTTGACCGCAGTCTGTTGTTGCAAGGTTTTTTGTTTCTAAAAAATCTGACATAATTTAGCCACTGTTGTAGCCTGTCGTTACTCGGCCGTGCTAACGTTACCGTGCTAATGTTAAAGACATGTCACTTCAAGCGCGTAGCAGAGCAACATTATGAACGCAATCCAACTATGGTCCTGCTACAGACCGTTGAGAAAGATGGGTTCAGAGCAATGATTAAAACACTGGATTTAAGATGCCTTGCCTCGCTGAAATACGTCCGCCAACCTACAAACAATATTCAAACGGCAAAGGAGGCTGACAGTGGAGCTACGTTCAGTCGCCCACTACAACCACACTACAACCTAACGTACCTGTGGCCAAGGTAGTGTTTATAAAACTAGCTTACAACTATTTTGTTTTGAAAGGAAAACAATATTAAAGTTATTTGAATGTGTATTCATTCGATTTGAGTTTATTTTACTACTTTGCAGTTGCAGAAAAAAAAATTGTTTTAGATTCTGTAACTGTTTCATGGAGTCTCCTTCATATAACGTTATTGTATAATGTTGATGAGCCAAGCAAACCCTTTAGTAATCAAAGCTTTTAGTAAACATGACATTAAAATGTTTTTGTGATATTCTATGTACTCCTGACAGTAAAATAAGCCATTATAAACCTATATAAAGGCCCATTATTGTTATCTATTTAAAATAATTTTTAGAAGTTTGATTACATTATATTTTCGATTTGAATGCACAATTGTTTTTTAAATAACAAATAAATAAGAATTCAATACATTACATATATGTTATTTTGTCTTAGTTAGGAAAGTAATGTTTAGTTAGGAAAGTCTGGTGCCTTAAGTCTCTTCCACATGGTGGAAGGAAGGTATAAGGTGCAAAAGGTATACAGTTTATTATTAATTCAACAACGGTATCGGATCGGTATCGGGTATCGACAGATACACAAAGCCCTGGTATCGGTATCGGGACTGAAAAAGTCGGATCGGTGCATCCCTAGTTTTCAGTGCATTGTTTTTCTTTCTCACTGTATTTCTCATCTTCTTCTCCCTCCCTCTGTTCGTACACCATGTCCAATTACAGATGGAGACTAGCTTTGCACAGATCCAACAAAAAATAAAATCCCCAAACTGATTTCAATTAAATTAATTTTGAATTAAATGTTTTCTCTTTCTCTGTTCCATTCCTCTGACTTTCCCTCTCTCTCCAATTC